>NC_068437.1:33840515-33928015 GCF_023373465.1 Oncorhynchus keta
TCCGGTAGCCTCTGGAACTGCCGATCTGCGGCCAACAAGGCAGAGTTCATCTCAGCCTATGCCTCCCTCCAGTCCTCGACTTCTTGGCACTGACGGAAACATGGATCACCACAGATAACACTGCTACTCCTACTGCTCTCTCCTCGTCCGCCCACGTGTTCTCGCACACCCCGAGAGCTTCTGGTCAGCGGGGTGGTGGCACCGGGATCCTCATCTCTCCCAAGCGGCCTTTCTCTCTTTCTCCCCTTACCCATCTGTCTATCGCCTCCTTTGAATTCCATGCTGTCACAGTTACCAGCCCTTTCAAGCTTAACATCCTTATCATTTATCGCCCTCCAGGTTCCCTTGGAGAGTTCATCAATGAGCTTGATGCCTTGATAAGCTCCTTTCCTGAGGACGGCTCACCTCTCACAGTTCTGGGCGACTTTAACCTCCCCACGTCTACCTTTGACTCATTCCTCTCTGCCTCCTTCTTTCCACTCCTCTCCTCTTTTGACCTCACCCTCTCACCTTCCCCCTACTCACAAGGCAGGCAATACGCTTGACCTCATCTTTACTAGATGCTGTTCTTCCACTAACCTCATTGCAACTCCCCTCCAAGTCTCCGACCACTACCTTGTATCCTTTTCCCTCTCGCTCTCATCCAACACTTCCCACACTGCCCCTACTCGGATGGTATCGCGCCGTCCCAACCTTCGCTCTCTCTCCCCCGCTACTCTCTCCTCTTCCATCCTATCATCTCTTCCCTCTGCTCAAACTTTCTCCAACCTATCTCCTGATTCTGCCTCCTCAACCCTCCTCTCCTCCCTTTCTGCATCCTTTGACTCTCTATGTCCCCTATCCTCCAGGCTGGCTCGGTCCTCCCCTCCCGCTCCGTGGCTCAACGACTCATTGCTAGCTCACAGAACAGGGCTCCGGGCAGCCGAGCGGAAATGGAGGAAAACTCGCCTCCCTGCTGACCTGGCATCCTTTCACTCCCTCCTCTCTACATTTTCCTCCTCTGTCTCTGCTGCTAAAGCCACTTTCTACCATTCTAAATTCCAAGCATCTGCCTCTAACCCTAGGAAACTCTTTGCCACCTTCTCCTCCCTCCTGAATCCCCCCCTCCCTCTCTGCAGATGACTTCGTCAACCATTTTGAAAAGAAGGTCGACGACATCCGATCCTCGTTTGCTAAGTCAAACAACACCGCTGGTTCTGCTCACACTGCCCTACCCTATGCTCTGACCTCTTTCTCCCCTCTCCCTCCAGATGAAATCTAGCGTCTTGTGACGGCCGGCCGCCCAACAACCTGCCCGCTTGACCCTATCCCCTCCTCTCTTCTCCAGACCATTTCCGGAGACCTTCTCCCTTACCTCACCTCGCTCATCAAATCATCCCTGACCGCTGGCTACGTCCCTTCCGTCTTCAAGAGAGCGAGAGTTGCACCCCTTCTGAAAAAACCTACACTCGATCCCTCCGATGTCAACAACTACAGACCAGTATCCCTTCTCTCTTTTCTCTCCAAAACTCTTGAGCGTGCCGTCCTTGGCCAGCTCTACCGCTATCTCTCTCAGAATGACCTTCTTGATCCAAATCAGTCAGGTTTCAAGACTAGTCATTCAACTGAGACTGCTCTTCTCTGTATCACGGAGGCGCTCCGCACTGCTAAAGCTAACTCTCTCTCCTCTGCTCTCATCCTTCTAGACCTATCGGCTGCCTTCGATACTGTGAACCATCAGATCCTCCTCTCCACCCTCTCCGAGTTGGGCATCTCCGGCGCGGCCCACGCTTGATTGCGTCCTACCTGACAGGTCGCTCCTACCAGGTGGCGTGGCGAGAATCTGTCTCCTCACCACGCGCTCTCACCACTGGTGTCCCCAGGGCTCTGTTCTAGGCCCTCTCTTATTCTCGCTATACACCAAGTTACTTGGCTCTGTCATAACCTTACATGGTCTCTCCTATCATTGCTATGCAGACGACACACAATTAATCTTCTCCTTTCCCCCTTCTGATGACCAGGTGGCGAATCGCATCTCTGCATGTCTGGCAGACATATCCGTGTGGATGACGGATCACCACCTCAAGCTTAACCTCAGCAAGACGGAGCTCCTCTTCCTCCCGGGGAAGGACTGCCCGTTCCATGATCTCGCCATCACGGTTGACAACTCCATTGTGTCCTCCTCCCAGAGCGCTAAGAACCTTGGCGTGATCCTGGACAACACCCTGTCGTTCTCAACTAACATCAAGGCGGTGTCCCGTTCCTGTAGGTTCATGCTCTACAACATCCGCAGAGTACGACCCTGCCTCACACAGGAAGCGGCGCAGGTCCTAATCCAGGCACTTGTCATCTCCCGTCTTGATTACTGCAACTCGCTGTTGGCTGGGCTCCCTGCCTGTGCCATTAAACCCCTACAACTCATCCAGAACGCCGCAGCCCGTCTGCTGTTCAACCTTCCCAAGTTCTCTCACGTCACCCCGCTCCTCCGCTCTCTCCACTGGCTTCCAGTTGAAGCTCGCATCCGCTACAAGACCATGGTGCTTGCCTACGGAGCTGTGAGGGGAACGGCACCTCAGTACCTCCAGGCTCTGATCAGGCCCTACACCCAAACAAGGGCACTGCGTTCATCCACCTCTGGCCTGCTCGCCTCCCTACCACTGAGGAAGTACAGTTCCCGCTCAGCCCAGTCAAAACTGTTCGCTGCTCTGGCCCCCAATGGTGGAACAAACTCCCTCACGACGCCAGGACAGCGGAGTCAATCACCACCTTCCGGAGACACCTGAAACCCCACCTCTTCAAGGAATACCTAGGATAGGGTAAGTAATCCTTCTCACCCCCCCTAAAAAGATTTAGATGCACTATTGTAAAGTGGCTGTTCCACTGGATGTCATAAGGTGTATGCACCAATTTGTAAGTCGCTCTGGATAAGAGCGTCTGCTAAATGACTTAAATGTAAATGTAAATGTATATATATAGCTCTCTCTCTCTATATATATCTATATCTCTCTCTATATATCTCTCTCTCTATATATCTCTCTCTCTATATATCTCTCTCTCTCTCTATATATATATATATATATCTCTCTATATATATATATCTCTCTCTATATATCTCTCTCTCTCTATCTCTCTCTATATATATCTCTCTCTCTATATATCTCTCTCTCTCTCTATATATATATATCTCTCTATATATATATATATCTGTATATATATATCTCTCTATATATATATATATATTTACATTTACATTACATTATCTCTCTCTATATATATCTCTCTCTTTATATATCTCTCTCTCTATATATATCTCTCTCTCTCTATATATATATATCTCTATATATATCTCTATATATATCTCTATCTATATATATCTCTCTATATCTCTCTCTCTCTATATATCTCTCTCTATATATATCTCTCTCTCTATATATATATCTCTCTCTATATATATATATATATATATATCTCTCTATCTCTCTCTCTCTCTCTATATATCTCTATCTATATATATCTCTCTATATCTCTCTCTCTATATATATATATCTCTCTCTCTATATATATATATATCTCTATATATCTCTCTCTCTCTCTATCTCTCTCTCTATATATATCTCTATCTATATATATCTCTCTATATCTCTCTCTCTCTATATATCTCTCTCTATATATATCTCTCTCTCTATATATATATCTCTCTCTCTATATATATATATATATCTCTCTATCTCTCTCTCTATATATATATCTCTATCTATCTCTCTCTCTATATATATCTCTATCTATATATATCTCTCTATATCTCTCTCTATATATATCTCTCTCTATATATATCTCTCTCTATATATATCTCTCTCTCTATATATATCTCTCTCTATATATATATCTCTCTATATATATCTCTCTATATATATATCTCTCTCTCTATATATATATATATCTCTCTATATATATATCTCTCTATATATATATCTCTATATATCTCTCTATATATCTCTCTATATATTTCTCTCTCTCTATATATATATATCTATATATCTCTCTCTATATATATATATATATATATCTCTCTATCTCTCTCTCTCTCTATATATATATATATATATCTCTCTCTATATATATATCTCTCTATCTCTCTCTCTCTCTCTCTATATATATATATCTCTCTATCTCTCTCTCTCTCTCTCTCTCTCTCTCTCTCTCTCTCTCTCTCTCTCTCTCTCTCTCTCTCTCCTCTCTCTCTCAAAATGTCTGTGTTGTGAGCAGTGTGTTCAGACTTTACCATGGTTAACCTCGGCTCACAGTCTCTTTCTCTCTGCTCTCCAATAGGCTACACTCGTAGGGTACATTCAGATTTTGGGGGCACTAGAATTTAAAGGACAATTTTAATGGTTTTCCACCATGAGTGGCTGAAAATCTCTTCAACATGTTATACAATCATACATTTCGGCACCAATTGCCTTTTGTCAATTCATGTACCTGTTGGTCCGCAAAGTTACTTTTTTAAAACTTTTATTTTGTGGGTATTTTCTTACAACTACATTATTGGTTATGGGCTTGTAAGTAAGCATTTCACCTGTTGTATTTGGCGCATGTGACAAATAAAATTTGATTTGATTTGAGGTTATGGCAATATTCTTGTAAGTGTCCGCTCCCATCCAGAAGTAATAGGACTCTACTTCTGCCCCACTGGGTCCCTTGTCAATGGATTAACCCCTGGCTATTCTGCAACAACAGAACTCAGGGAGGGGCTAAAGGGTCAGGATCCTGGACACAAGACTGACCCCTGACCTGTTGACCCAGGGGTGTTCTGGGGCAGGGATGTTGACAACACCCTTGTGGGGGAGGGATAAGCATACTGGTCACAGGGACAAGAAGGGTTCAAACCAGCCAGGCAGGAACACAAACAGCCCTGGAGGACAAAATCAGACATGGCTGATCAAATGGTCCAAAGCCCCTGTAACCAGACACACGCTGTAGTGATTTAAATGTCCATGTAAATCATGCATTCATGTCATGCTATTGTGGTGGCAGAATTTGACAAGTTTTTCACAAGACTATGCTTAAAGCTATACTGTGTGGGGGAATCTGCACTCTAAAAAGAGATTCAAATGTTATTTCAAGCCTCATGCTTTAATCATTCGTGTTGCTTTTTGCATGCCTCTCATGAGAAAAAATACTTTAAAATCTATTTTTGGGCACCGATCCCCCACACAGCATTTGATGCTACTATTTTCATCCACACACCCCAAGTTCTGAGTGAAGTGGTATCAAGAACTTTTGCATTTTTAATGCTTGATCTCAAGTTACCATTCAGCCCATGTAGGTGACAGTTGCCAGAGTACTTACTTGGACAAATATAGAAATTCATTGTTCCATTTTTTTGTTTTTGCTTTGCACAGTACAACAAAACTATTTAAAAAATATATACAGTATATATTATGTTTTCCTCCAAACTGGGAGTAACCCCTTACTCTGATCTCTTTTCATTTCACTGAACTGTGCTATGCATTAATCAAAAGGTCCTATTTTTTTTATAGCGCAGTTCAATGACAAAGAGTGGAGCCATCCATTTGATCCAAACAGGATGCACAACACCAGCACCTGATATAATTGGCTGTATTTCATTCCACGTCAGCCATAAAGTGGGCACCAGATCGTTTATGACCTTGCCCTTGCCAAAGCATGCATCTCCATAAGTTTTGGTGTTACGTATGTTTTTGCTTCACTTGTGCCTGTGAGCTCTAAAGTGGCGGATAGCCTATCGCCACTGATGAATTTGTGTCCCCTGGGACTGGCTTGTATCACTGTGGGCTGTCAGCGCATACATTACTCAGTTTTAGAGAGAATGATTATCACCATCAACAATTAAATGATCTAGTGTGGTGGGTAGTGGTGGAAGCAGAACATCACTGATAGATAGAGGGTGATACAAATACACACCATTATGGAACACACACACAACGGGGGGTATAAATAATATTTATTTAACTAGGCAAGTCAGTTAAGAACAAATTCTTATTTAAAATGACAGCCTACCCCGGCCGACACTGGGCCAGTTGTGCACTGCTCTATGGGACTCCCAATCACGGCCGGTTGTGATACAGCCTGGATGTCATAAGGTGTATGCACCAATTTGTAAGTCGCTCTGGATAAGAGCGTCTGCTAAATGACTTAAATGTAAATGTAAATGAATCGAACCAGGGTCTGTAGTGACGCCTCTAGTACTGAGATGCTGTGCCTTAGACTGCTGTGCCACTCGGGAGACCAAATATAATATAAATGGATCAAAGGCTCTGTTACAGTATGGTGGGTCTGTTCTGTTCCAGCCCACTGCACCCACTCAGCAGGAGAGGATGTTTTGCTCTTAGCTGGCACATTGGAAATCAATACCATACACCATAGATTTAAATGCAACATTGGAAGAAGTCAAACGAGTACAAAGAAAGCTGTCTGTGGACACCTTAATCTAGACTGTCCTCGGAGACGAGGAGATGATGCCACTTGTCCTGCCATCCTTCTGTAGCTTCTTGCTGACTTTGAGGTTATGGTGCCCCCTAGAGGGTGGTAGTAAAAACAGAGAGAACCAATCTGCCTCTCCTCCCAGCCTTTGTTTAAGTACCACATTAATCCCGATGACTGATAACTCATCCTCATGAATAATTATGGACAGTTATACTGATACTGACTGGCCTTTCAAACTCACTTTAATCTATGCAAAGAAATGCTATGTGTCTCAGCATGATCTATTTTTGTCCTGAAAGATTGTTTTGGCCTGTTGACCTTTGTTTTCTTTAAAGGTGAAATACAACTGTATTAATGAATTGTACAATACATTTTCATTTAACTGTATCTTCATCCTAGCTCATTCCCACAGTTAGAAATATATTTGGATCAATATAGGGCTTAGCATGTATCTGCACATTCTGACTCCAGTCATACATGGATTATTATCAACCATTGTCATAAACCTAATTGTATACCATTATATCACTATATATGGCAGCAGAATAGATACCTACTAGGCTGTTTGATCACTACCCTATAGGCACCTCTCAATAAATGATGGAATGTTTCAAAGTTTACTATTTTTACGTGACTTCTCTTGAAGGGGAGGCAGACTCATATCTACACTGGTTAATTCTTCAACAGTAATCTGCAGCTTTGAGCTTAGTCGATGTCACAGACACATTCTATCATTATTCCCTCTGGGTTCCCTAAATTAATTGTAGACGTGTTGCCTACCCTGACAGTCACAGCTTTATACTAAAATAAGATGCCAGAGAAAGGAGAGAAGGCTGCACTAGCCACGTTCTCTCTATTTATCACTCTCTCTCTCATTCCCTCCCATCACTCTCTCATTGCCTTCTATCACTCTCACTCTCCCCCTCTCTCTTCTCCTTCTCCCTCACATTTCCTCCTCCCACGCTCCCTCAATCCAATTTTCTTCTCCTCCTCCCACCCTCCCTCCATCCATCCCATTTTCTTCTCCTCCTCCCACCCACCCTCCCTCCCTCCATCCATCCCATTTTATTCTCCTCCCACCCTCCCTCCCTCCCTCCATCCATCCCATTTTATTCTCCTCCCTCCCCCTCCCTCCCTCCATCCGTCCCATTTTATTCTCCTCCCACCCTCCCTCCCTCCCTCCATCCATCCCATTTTATTCTCCTCCCTCCCTCCCTCCCTCCATCCATCCCATTTTCTTCTCCTCCTCCCACCCTCCCTCCCTCCCTCCATCCATCCCATTTTATTCTCCTCCCACCCTCCCTCCCTCCATCCGTCCCATTTTATTCTCCTCCCTCCCTCCCTCCCTCCCTCCCTCCCTCCCTCCCCTCCCTCCCTCCCTCCCTCCCTCCCTCCCTCCCTCCCTCCCTCCCTCCCTCCATCCCATTTTATTCTCCTCCCTCCCTCCCTCCCTCCCTCCCTTCCCTCCCTCCCTCCCTCCCTCCCTCCCTCCCCTCCCTCCCTCCCTCCCTCCATCCCATTTTATTCTCCTCCCACCCTCCCTCCCTCCCTCCATCCATCCCATTTTCTTCTCCTCCTCCCCGCACCCTCCCTCCCTCCCTGCCTCCATCCATCCCATTTTTATTCTCCTCCCTCCCTCCCTCCCTCCCTCCCTCCCTCCCTCCCTCCCTCCCTCCCTCCCTCCCTCCCTCCCTCCCTCCCTCCCTCCCTCCATCCGTCCCATTTTATTCTCTTCCCTCCCTCCCTCCCTCCCTCCCTCCCTCCCTCCCTCCCTCCCTCCCTCCCTCCCTCCCTCCCTCCATCCATCCATCCATCCATCCATCCATCCCATTTTATTCTCCTCCCACCCTCCTCCCTCCCTCCATCCATCCCATTTTATTCTCCTCCCACCCTCCTCCCTCCATCCATCCATCCCATTTTATTCTCCTCCCACCCTCCCTCCCTCCCTCCATCCATCCATCCCATTTTATTCTCCTCCCACCCTCCCTCCCTCCCTCCATCCATCCCATTTTATTCTCCTCCCACCCTCCTCCTCCCTCCATCCATCCCATTTTATTCTCCTCCCACCCTCACTCCCTCCCTCCATCCATCCCATTTTATTCTCCTCCCACCCTCACTCCCTCCATCCATCCATCCCATTTTATTCTCCTCCCACCCTCACTCCCTCCCTCCAACCATCCCATTTTATTCTCCTCCCACCCCTCCCTCCCTCCATCCATCCCATTTTATTCTCCTCCCACCCTCCCTCCCTCCATCCATCCATCCCATTTTATTCTCCTCCCACCCTCCTCCCTCCCTCCATCCATCCCATTTTATTCTCCTCCCACCCTCCCTCCCTCCATCCATCCATCCCATTTTATTCTCCTCCCACCCTCCCTCCCTCCATCCATCCATCCCATTTTATTCTCCTCCCACCCTCACTCCCTCCCTCCATCCATCCCATTTTATTCTCCTCCCACCCTCACTCCCTCCCTCCATCCATCCCATTTTATTCTCCTCCCACCCTCCCTCCCTCCATCCATCCATCCCATTTTATTCTCCTCCCACCCTCCCTCCCTCCATCCATCCATCCCATTTTATTCTCCTCCCACCCTCCCTCCCTCCATCCATCCATCCCATTTTATTCTCCTCCCACCCTCACTCCCTCCCTCCATCCATCCCATTTTATTCTCCTCCCACCCTCCCTCCCTCCATCCATCCATCCCATTTTATTCTCCTCCCACCCTCACTCCCTCCCTCCATCCATCCCATTTTATTCTCCTCCCACCCTCACTCCCTCCCTCCATCCCTCCCATTTTCTTCTCCGTCCCTCCGTCCCATTTTCTTCTCCGTCCCTCCCTCCCATTTTCTTCTCCTCCCTCCCTCCCATTTTCTTCTCCGTCCCTCCCTCCCATTTTCTTCTCCCTCCCTCCCTCCCTCCCTCCCTCCCTCCCTCCCTCGATCCCATTTTTTCTCCCCCTCCCTCCCTCGATCCCCATTTTTTCCCTCCCTCCCTCCCTCCCATTTTTTTCTCCCCCTCCCTCCCTCGATCCCATTTTTTTTCTCCCTCCCTCCCTCCCTCCCTCCCTCCCCACTCCCATTTTATTCTCTCTCGCTTTCTCTCATGATGATGATGTGCTCCCTCCCTGTTGGCTGATGATTATCAAGGCAGTGTGTTGCTGTCTCAGCTCTGAGCTATATCAGACACCTCACCAGTCTCCACAGAACCCCCTAAAGGGATGTCAGATCCCCCTCATCCTCTTAGCAAAGGTGTCCAATACCTAACCCAACAATCTACTCTCTCTCCATGTCACAAGGGACCACCACACATGCAGTAACACAGTGTTCACACAAAGTATTGCCTTGGCTGAGGATTACAAAATATGTCTCCAACAGTTGAATGTAGCCTAGGTGATATTACAATATCAAAATAACAATTCTGCTTTGTCTTATCCAACTACCTGGAAACTCATAATAATTTGAAGTGTCCAATAATATAAAAAGTAGAAATAGTCTACATTGACATGTATGCACTATTTTGGGCAACAACTCATCTAAATGCTTCCCTCTAAGTTAGAGAAAGTGAAAAAAAAGTCATATTTTAGGCCTCATAGCATTTGTCTACATAAGATTTAGATCATACTTTGGTCAGCTTTTCAGAAAACCACTCTGTGTTAAAAATGAGTCTATAGAGACTCATAGCTCATAATCAACAGAGTGAACAAGGACAGCAGGCCTTTACTTAGCCTAGGTCCCTCAAAACCCAAAGGTTGTTGAGAGGTTTCAAGGCATTCAGAAAATCTGGCTCAAATGACTTATTATAGACAGTATACACAAACCTTGCTTTTGCACCACAGACCCGGGCGGTTTTGAGTGTACCAATCCTGGCTGTAAACACCAGGCGAGCGTTAAACTGACTGCCTACACTGTGAATACCATGCTGGTCCTGGCATGGCTACAGCTTGCCTTGGGATCAGAACCACTGCCCACACACTGAGACAAGCAACAGTTCATGAAGTCCAACTATTGCCACAAGAGGGTGATCTGGTGCCAGAGGCTCAGGCTGAGGAAAGAGTGGTAGTAATGAGCATTGTCCTTCTTCTCTCCCATGGGAATTTTTGTAGTTACTCTTCCTGGGGTCCAAACACATTAAGGCACTTACATTACATATAAAACAAAATATAAAACAGTACATCATATAACATTATTACACCACTACATATCTACAATACAAAAGGTACGTATAATACCACTTTACAACAATAATACAATGTACGTGTGTGTAGAATGTGTGTGCTAGCACTTATATGCGTATCTGTACCTTTGTGTGTGTGTAACAGTATAACTTTACGTCCGTCCCCTCGCCCATACCAAGGGGAACTATACTTCAAGGTCTCAGAGCAAGTGACGTAACCGATTGAAACGCTATTTAGCGCACACCGCTAACTAAGCTAGCCGTTTCACATCCGTTACATGTGTCTCTTCACAGTCCCTGCTTTTCCATAAGGTGTATTTTTACCTGTTTTTAAAATCTGATTATACTGCTTGCATCAGTTACCTGAAGTGGAAAAGAGTTCCATGTAGTAATGGCTCTATGTAGTATTGTACGCATGTCTTGTGGAGTATGCTGGGTGTCTGAGCTGTGTGCTAGTGGTAGACATAGACACACGGGCTTTACCCAAAATCACTATGGGGTATTGTGTGTAGATTTATGAGGGGAAAAAACAATTTAATCCATTTTAGAATATCGCTGTAACCTACCAAAATTGTGGAATAATTCAAGGGGTCTGAATACTTTCCGAAAGCACTGTGCATTAAGTTACTTACATTGTGTCTGCCATCGCCCCTGGGTTGTACATTTGATGTACATTTTACATTTTATGACAACTCAGCATCACAATGGTAGCTGCACCATTGAGAGCATCCTGACTGGTTGCATTACTGCCTGGTATGGAAACTGCTCAGCCGCCGACTGCAAGGCACTACATTGGGTAGTGCGTATGGCCCAGTACCTCACTGGGGCCAAGCTTCCTGCCATTCAGGACCTCTATACCAGTCGGTGTCAGAGGAAGGCTCTAAAAATTGTCAAAGACTACAGCCACCCTAGTTATAGACTGTTCTCCCTGCTATCGCATAGCAAGCGGGACCGGAGCACCAAGTCTAGGTCCAAAAAGCTTCTTAACAGCTTCAAACCCCAAGCCATAAGACTCCTGAACAAACAAACAGACAGACAGACAGACAGACAGACAGACAGACAGACAGACAGACAGACAGACAGACAGACAGACAGACAGACAGACAGACAGACAGACAGACAGACAGACACCACATATCAGGTGGTTGAAGATAAGCTGAGGGGAGGATTGCTTAAAAAATGATTTGGAACGGAGCAAATGGAATGGCATCAAACACATGGAAACCATGTGTTTAATGTATTTGATACCATTTCACTTATGCCACTCCAGCCATTACCACAGCCTGGTACGGCAACTGCACTGCCCTCAACCGCAAGGCTCTCCAGAGGGTGGTGCGGTCTGCACAACGCATCACCGGGGGCAAACTACCTGCCCTCCATGACACCTACAGCACCCGATGTCACAGGAAGGCCAAAAAGACAATCAAGGACAACAACCACCCGAGCCACGGCCTGTTCACACCGCTACCATCCAGAAGGCGAGGTCAGTACAGGTACGTCAAAGTTGGGACCGAGAGACTGAAAAACAGCTTCTATTCCAAGGCCATCAGACTGCTAAACAATAATCACTTGCTCAGAGAGGCTGTTGCCAACACACTGAGACCCAATCTCTGACCACTGTAATAAATGGATCACTAGCCACTTTAAACAATGCCACTTTAAATAATGTCACTTTAATAATGTTTACATATCTTACATTACTCATATCATATGTACAGTATGTACTGTATTTTATACCATCTATTGCACCTTGCCTATGCTGCTCGGCCATCGCTCATCCATATATTTATATGCAAATATTCTCATTCACCCCTTTAGATTTGTGTGTATTAGGTAGTTATTGAGGAATTGTTAGATTACTTGTTAGATATTACTGCACTGTCGGAAATAGAAGCACAAGCATTTCGCTACACTCGCATTAATATCTGCTAACCATGTGTATGTAACCAATACAATTTGATTGGATCCTCCCCAATTAAGGTGCCACCAAGCTCCTGTGGTGTAGATCCACCCACATCCCCTGTCCCAACATCAGCACAATGTGACTTTTTTTTTCATTCAATTTTTGGGGCTGGTTAACTGGTTCTGTGAAACCAAGGTTCGGTACTGCCAACAGTTCCTCACCCACCCAGATTCCACTGACTGTGCGTATGTCACCACCAACTGGGTGAGATCATCGCCCGCTGCCTGCGTAGACTCACATGACATTATTACCAATAGAAACCAATAGCAAAACAAAGCCGTGCGATCCAGACTTGGGTTTTGCTGAAAAGCCCAGTATAAAATGACTTTAAACTGAGAACAGAGACGATGTCTTTGCTGTAAAGTCTTGGAGTGTCTGGACTGTTTTAGGTGGTGTTCCCTTCTTTTTTTGGTTTGACAGCTTCCAATTCCATTTTCTCACCCTCTCTGTAGACGCACACACACGCAAGCACACAAGCAGACGCATACACAATACTTTCACGGCCCACCCATGGGCATGTAACACACATCCATATATAATGACCAATTTTCCAAAGTAATGGCATAGGGTTGGTGGCCCACCCGAAACAGAACTGGAAACAAATAAAGGGACATACAACATGGAAACTTTGTTGCTATGGTGACACAAAACAAACTGTTGAGTGTGAACCGTCTGTCTGCTCCGTTGCCTCTGGCTGTTCTCCAGTACAGGCTTTCAAAACACACAGACATGCTCAGGGTTCCACTCGGAATCTAGTTCAAAACAAGGATGTGGGGAAAAATAGAAAACAACAGGCTTGTATACAGCAGGGTATGCAGTGCCTGTTGTGAAACTGATGAGTAGGGGCAAGAGTTTACATCGACCATGTGACCTGAGTTGTAAAAACAACCCAACCGATGAGCACCGAGAGACCAGAGGAAGCAGTGGTGTGTTTCAGAGACCTCGTGGCTCCCTGTAGGAGCGTGTGGCCGGGCCAGACGGAAAGACTCATTCCTCTTTCTCCTCCTCCTCTTTTCCTCTGTGTGTCATTCCCCCATTCCCCCTCAGAGTGTTCCAGGGGTTCGGTCAGCAGGCCAACCGCTGGAGGAAATCACAGTCTCCTTTCTCGTTTTTCTTAGACCCCCCAGAGAGACACAATATGCCCTGGGGGTCTATTCCAGATATAGTGTTAGTCAGGGGAACTACTAAGAAGTTCCGTATTTATCTCAGTGCTTATCATCGTCATGAGCTTACTTCAGATGTACTCTATATACTGTTCCATTCAGCTGTATAGAGGTGTTCTGCATATCTCCAGCAGCATGAGGTGAGCATGTCAAAAACCATAAACATAAAGAGAGTCAGTTGAATGGAATTGCACAGGGTGTAAATACAGTATATGATATTGGGCTATCATGAATCGTTGTTAAATGGTATTTTAAAGATGTCCTCCAGCGATTTTGGAACTTTTACTTTTGAAAATCAATATCTCAAGTATTAACAAAGTTAAGCTTTAACTTCTTGCGTCGAGCCATCCCGGATCCGGGATCGTGAATACAGCCTCAAGCTCATTACCATAACGCAACGTTAACTATTCATGAAAATCGCAAATGAAATCAAATGAATCTATTTGCTCTCAAGCTTAGCCTTTTGTTAACAACACTGTCATCTCAGATTTTCAAAATATGCTTCTCAACCATAGAAAACTAGCATTTAGCATTTAGCGTTAGCATTTAGTGTTAGCATTTAGCATAGCATTTAGCGTTAGCATTAGCAGGCAACATTTTCACAAAAACCAGCAAAAACATTCAATAAAATAATTTACCTTTGAAGAACTTCGGATGTTTTCAATGAGGAGACTCTCAGTTAGATAGCAAATGTTGAGTTTTCCTGAAAGATTAGTTGTGCAGGAAAAATCGGTCCGTTTTCTGCGTCATGTTTGGCTACCAAAAAAAAAAGAAAATTCATTCATCCAAACGCCAAACTTTCTTCCACATTAACTCCATAATATCAACTGAAACATGGTAAACGTTGTTTAGAATCAATCCTCAAGGTGTTTTTCACATATCTCTTCATGATATATCATTCCTGGAAGTCTCCTCTCTGTCTCAGTCACATGGATGAATGCGAACAGCTTGGAGATTACGCAACAATTTCAACAAAGGACACTGGGCGGACCCCTGGTAAATGTAGTCTCTTATGGCCAATCTTCCAATGATATGCCTACAAATACGTCACAATGCTGCAGACAACTTGGAGAAACGATAGAAAGGGCAGGCTAATTCATGGCGCTTTCACAGCCATATAAGGAGACAATGGAAAACAGAGCCTCAAAAATCCTGCTCATTTCCTGTTTGAAGTTGCATCTTGGTTTCGCCTGTAAGATCAGTTCTGGGGCACCCACAGATAATATCTTTGCAGTTTTGAAAACGTTAGAGTGTTTTCTTTCCAAAGCTGGCAATTATATGCATAGTCGAGCATCTATTTGTGACAAAATATTGCGCTTAATACGGGCACGTTTTTTAATCCAATAATTAAATAGCGCCCCCCTAGCTTCAACTGGTTAAGGAATAGGGCATTCAAGGAGTTGGTCTGATGAATTTGGGATGTCATCGGCCTCCCCCTTGCTTAAGGAACAATAGAGAACAAAAGAGGAAAGGCCCACCCCACTTTTGTGCTATGTCATGACTTACCTGGACCACTTATCAAGATGTTCCTTTTGTTAAGTAAACCAGGTGTTAAATGAGGTATAAAGGAGACTGGTGTGTCCCCTACAGGATGGTTGAGCTAACGTAGGCTAATTCAATTAGCATAATGTTGTCAGTAACAAGAACATTTCCCAGGACATAATTGTTGCTATGCCGAAACAAAACAAACTGTTGAGTGTGAACTGTCTTTCTGCTCCGTTGCCTCTGGCTGTTCTCCAGTACAGGCTTTCAAAACACACAGACATGCTCAGGGTTCCTCTCGGAATCTACTTCAAAACAAGAAAAATAGAAAACAACAGGCTTGTGTACAGCAGTGCCTGTTGTGAATCTGATGAGTAGGGGAAAGAGTTTACATCGACCATTTGACCTGACTTTTAAAAACAACCCAACCAGTGAGCACGAAGGGACCAGAGGAAGCAGTGGCATTTGCCAGATACCTCCTGGCTCCCTGTCGGAACGCGTGGCTGTGCCAGACGGAAAGACTCATTTCTCTTTCTCCTCCTCTTTTCCTCTGTGTGTGTCTGTGTGTGTGTGTGTGTGTGTGTGAGAGAGAGAGAGAGAGAGAGAGAGAGAGAGAGAGAGAGAGAGAGAGAGAGTGTGCTCCAGTCTTTCAGGCCAGGAGTTCGGTCAGCAGTCCAACCGCTGGAGGAAGTCAGTCTCCTCTCTTAGAACCCCCCCCCCCTCCAACGGTATGAGGTCTGCAGTGCCTTGCGGTCAAGCAATTGTCATACCAGGCAGTGATGCAACTAGTTAGGATGCTCTCGATGGTGCAACTGTAGAACCTTTTGAGTATGAGGACACATGCCAAATCTTTTCAGTCTCCTGAGGGGGAATAGGTTTTGTTGTGCACTCTTAATGACTGTCTTGGTGTGCTTGGACAATGTTAGTTTGTTGGTGATGTGGACACCAAGGAACTTGAAGCTCTCAACCTCCTCCACTACAGCCCCATCGATAAGAATGGGGGCATACTCGGTCCTCTTTGTCCTGTAGTCCACAATCATCTCCTATGTCTTGATTACGTTTAGGGTAGAGGTTGTTGTCCTGGCACCACACGGCCAGGTCTCTGACCTCCTCCCTATAGCCTGTCTCGTCGTTGTCGGTGATCAGGCCTACCACTGTTGTGTCATCGGCAAACTATATGATGGTGTTGCAGTCGTGCCTGGCCGTGCAGTCATGAGTGAACAGGGAGTACAGGAGGAGACCGAGCACGGACCCCTGAGGGGCCCCTGTGTTGAGGATCAGCATGGCCCTAGTTGGTCTAGGGCTTCTGGGATAATGGTTTTGAGAAATGCCATTTCAGTTAGTCCAGTTCAAAAGTGTAATTTAGTATAGGATTAGGCTTAATCTGTGCCCGCGAAACCGCCCCTATATTATAGACAATTTTTTGCCTTTTATGAATGTGCTATTCAATGCATTTCCATTGGCTATAGTAATAAAGGCCAAATTCAATATTTTATCAAATAATTTTTTCATACAATTTTGGGACACCGAAATGGGTCCTAAAATTCTAAGTCAATTAGCTTAATGATCCAAAACAATTCCATATGTCAGTTTAGAACCCCCCCCCCATAATGATTTTTATTGTGTATTTCACTGTAATATTGATTGGTGTATGAGTACACTTCAAATACAATTAGATTTAATTAGAGACAGTGTGAGAAAGATGATCCATGCTTCATCCTCATGTATATCCTATGACTATATAACCATGGAAATGGAACTCTCTCTCTCTCTGTCACAAGACACTATGATTCGATTCCTTGATATTAAAACCACATGGGTTCCACAGGCTCATCCCTGTCTCATCTGACCCTGAAGTTCACATTAACCTCTCAAGCATCTTTTTGAAACAATTAACAGGCTATTAATTATGTCCCTCCTCTAGCCTTCTCTGATAGGCTACTGCACTCACTTACAGTCATTCCAGACACTGAACCAAGCAAAACTGACAAAAGCCCCAGTAAATAATTAAGCCCCCTCTCTACCAAAGCCATGATAGTGCAATGTGTGTTTGATTGAATTGAGCTTATAGCTTCTTTATAGCTCCCTATGAATTTAAGTTCAAAACCCAGGGATGTTGGAGAATGTGTAGGTTACCCAGCAGCGTTGCAGTTCTTGACACACTCAAACCGGTGCGCCTAGCACCTACTACCATACCCCATTCAAAGGCACTTGAATATTTTGTCTGAATGTCACACATCCACATTTAATTTCTTAATTGTTTCAAGGCTTACAAATCCTTCTTTAATATGTCTCCTCTTCATCTATCTGGATTGAAGTGGATTTAACAAGTGACATCAATAAGGGATCATAGCTTTTACCTGGATTCACCCTGTCAGTCTATGTCATGGAAAGAGCAGGTGTTCATAATGTTTTGTACACTCAGTGTATATCATAAGGTCTAGTTTTTCCCTAATATAGTTGCTGCCACCATCAGCCTGCAAGTCACATTATGTTGGTTTGCAAAGCACTGTTTAACCTCCCAAGGTCGATGTCCACACATGCGTCTCAATCCATTGCATCCGTTTATGTCGCACTTCCACTTCCAGGTCTTGAGATTCAAAATAAAATAACAAAATGATCCTTGTTATGACCTTCTTAAAACAATTCCATATAGCTTAGTAGAACCCACCCTCACCTGGCTTAGTCAGGGTTTATGAGTTTATTCATATTGGAATCCTGCCAGAGTGGGGAAATCCAACAATTGAAACTTTTATTCAGCCACAATCTCCATTCAGAATGACTCCCTGGTTTAGAAAGATAATTTGAGACGACATAATCCACTGAAATAAAAAAAAGTATTAAAATTAAAATGTTATTCACTCACTACTGTAAGTCGCTCTGGATAAGCGCATCTGCTAAATGACTAAAATGTAAACTCTGGATAAGCGCATCTGCTAAATGACTAAAATGTAAACTGAAACAACCATTTCACTAAAAGGTGCAATAAGTCCACCTAACAGATTGGATTCGTTTACAAAAATATGTTATTTATTTTTGTGTAGTATAAGATTAATGGATCAATATGCATGCAACCAACAGATATTGGTTGCTTGACAACTCAAACTGAATTCTTCTGCAGCTCCATGTTCTCTACTGTACATACTTCAGTCTGAGACAGCCATTGTCTAAGTCATTTATGGTGGTGTCAAAATGAGGGGTGTTGTACAAACCAACTCATCAGAGTATCAAAGTCAATGACGAATTTTCAAAACTGCACTTTACCCACAAATGTTTTCTGCATCTGGCCCAAACAATCAGTTTCTGGGGCCAATCAGAATAGTTATAATGTGTTTACGTTTCAGTAACCTAACGTAAAATAATAAAATATATATAATAATATAATATATATATATGCCATAAAAGCAACGCTTCCAACTAGATCCCCTACATATTGGTCTTGACTAGAATAAAACAATCTGTCAGGGAGGGTCTCCTCTGCAGTGTTTCATCAATCCAGTCAAAAAATTATATAATAATAGTTTATTATGGAAGAGGAGTTAACCAGGAAAAGCCCATTGAGTCTCTTATTCAAGGGAGACCTGGCCAAAAAGGCAGCAACAATCAATACATTATAGAATAAAAAAATAGAATACAATACAATTCAACAACATGATCCAGCCTAAAATAAGCATTTTATACTCCCCTGTAACAGTCTCCCATCAACAATGTAAATTCATCCAGTGACACTAACATATCAAGATGAAGCATTGATTGTAGACTATTCCATGCCTCTGGTGCCCAAGATGAGAAGGCAGTCTTGACTAACACAGTAAATGTCCTGGGAACTTTATGTAGCAACCACCTAGACTGGGAATGGTAACTGCTGGTGGTGAAGGAGACCGAACTACAGAGCTAAAGAGGGAGTTTACTCAAAAGGGCTTTGTAAATGAACACATACAAATGTAGCTTTCTGCGCATATAAAGTGAGGTCCAACCCACCATTTGGTGTAAGGTGCAATGGTGGGTGAGTGACTTGGCATTTGTAATAAATTGAAGGACGCATGAAAAATAGAGTCCAGTCTCTGTAAGACAGAGGAGGCTGGATGCATATACAAGTTACCATAATAAATTACAGAGAGAAAAGTGGCTGGAACAAGCTTCTTTCTAGCCATAAGCGGGAAGCAAGCCTTATTATGAAAATAAAAAACTATTTCAATTTAATCTTCCTCACAAGATTATCCATATGAACTTTAAAGGACAACTTGTCATCCAACCGTAAACCTAGGTATTTGTAGGATGACACTTTTTCAATGGATAAGCCACCAGATGTGACAATGCTAACCTTCTCTGGCTGAGTGCTAGCTCTGGTAAAGGTCATTCATTTAGTTTTTTGTATATTCATGACTAGTTTGAGAACTATGTAGATTTTCCCATGGGCCACGGTGCATCAGGTTTTTCAATCAGTCAACCGCTTCTCTGCTCCTAGCCTTCAGTGCACACCTGCACATTGTAGCAGGCCTTGTGGGCAGACAGACACTCCTGATTCTGTGTGCTCCAACTCCAAAAAGGTGTAGGCTACAGTTTATGAGCGCCCCCCCACCTCCCAAAAAAGGCCTTCTCAATCAGAGATCTTTGTACAAGCACATTTCGTAAAACAGAGACTGATCTAAAAATAATAGTTCTTATATACAGCATCCACCTTCACATCAAAAGTGTTTGCATTAAAACATAAAAACTCAGATCTCAAGGATCAGACATACAAACTGACAGACTGATTGGCTGCCATCTTGGATTACCTGTGCAACTAGAGGAGACAAAACATTAGATCACCTTTACAACCTTCTGTCCCTGTTCTAGATCGAGCGGGGCTTCTCCATCTGTAGGAGGCCTGCCACACCCATCCTCTCACCCATCCATAACGGCTTCTCTGAATCCTGAGAAGCGTGGGAGTGGGCGTATTTCATCGTCCTTCTTGCCAGCGGTGATTCTGGGCAGCTCGATGGTAAGAAAGGTGACCATTCCGGGTGCAAAAACAATGTCTTATCCTGGAGCTCGTGTAAATGATATTACTAAGCTGCTCCCAAATGTACTACGCCAGGACATGGAAATTGATTCTATAGTAGTCCATGTGGGTATTAATGACATTATGAAGGGCATTTCTGAAAAGCTGAAACTGGATTTTAAAGAGTTGATTGACTCTGCTAAACACTAACAAAAGACCCATCATATCTGGCCCTCTGCCATCTCTGAATCGCAGGATTTAACGCTTTATCAGGATTCTCTCTCTTTACAACGGCTATGTGATTATTGCAGCTCAATGGGTGTAAGTTTTGTTGACAATTTTGATACCTTTTGGATTCTGGATCCTTTCACAGCATTATATGGCTGCATTGAGACAATGACTTGTCAATGACTCAAGCCCAGCTCAGCTAATCTTTACCATTGTGACACAGAGTTGTCATAATGCTTCAGCAATTGTACATTACACCAGGGGTGTCAGTAGACACAATATAAGTAACCTAATTTATGTCCCGTTAACTGCACTGAATGCCTCTGTTCCTACAGCTTTTGTATGCAGTCATCATGTGCCTATGAACCAGCTGTATACTGTTAGCACTAAGCCGTTGTGGTCTAGGAAGAAGTCCACTGTGAGCAGCTCACCCTGCACTAACATAAATAACATGATCACATCTACTGCTGCTAAGCTTCCCAGTAAAGCATAGAATGCAAGTAAGTATTCCAGAAGAAAAGTGCTCAAAATAGCCCACATTAATACGGTTTGAAGTCAGAAGTTTACATACACTTAGGTTGGATTTTTCAACCACTCCACAAATTTCTTGTTAATAAACTAGTTTTGTCAAGTCGGTTAGGACTACTACTTTGTGCATGACACAAGTATTTTTTCCAACAATTGTTTACAGACAGATTATTTCACCTATAATTCACTGTATCACAATTCCAGTGGGTCAGAAGTTTACAAACGCTAAGTTGATTGTGCCTTTAAACAGCTTGGAAAATTCCAGAAAATTATGGCATGGCTTTAGAAGCTTCTGATAGGCTAATTTGCATAATTTGAATCAATTCGAGGTGTACCTGTGGATGTATTTTAAGGCCTACCTTCAAACTCAGTGCCTATTTGCTTGACATCATGGGAAAATCAAAAGAAATCAGCCAAGACCATAGAACAAAATATGTAGACCTCCACAAGTCTGGTTCATCCTTGGGAGCAATTTCCAAATGCCTGAAGGTGCAACGCTCATCTGTACAAACAATAGTACACAAGTAGAAACACCATGGGACCATGCAGCTGTCATACCACTCAAGAGGGAAAAGCGTTCTTTCTCCTAGAGATGAACATGCGAAAATGTGAAAATCCATCCAAGAACAACAGCAAATGACCTTGTGAAGATGCTGGAGGAAACAGGTCTTAAAGTATCAATATCCACAGTAAATCGAGTCCTATATCGACATAACCTGAAAGGACGCTCAGCAAGGAAGAGGCCACTGATCCAAACTGCCATAAAAAAATCCAGACTATGGTTTGCAACTGCACATGGGGACAAAGATCGTACTTTTTGGAGAACTGTCCTCTGTTCTGATTAAACAAAAATATAACTGTTTGGCCATGTTTGGAGGAAAAAGGGGGAGACTTGCTAGCCGAAGAACACCATCCCAACTGTAAAGAATTATTTATTATTTATCCAACTTAATTGAGAAAAATAAGAACAATCCTAAATGTATTTTTGATACTGTCGCAAAGCTAACTAAAAAGCGTCATTCCCCAAGAGAGGATGGCTTTCCCTTCAGCAGTAATACATTTATGAACTTCTTTGAGGAAAAGATCATGATCATTACAAAGCAAATTACAGACTCCTTTTTAAATCTGAGTATTCCTCCAAAGCTCAGTTGTCCTGAGGCTGCACAACTCTGCCAGGACTTAGGATCAAGGGAGACACTCAAGTGTTTTAGTATTGTATCTCTTGACACACTGATGAAAATAATCATGGCTTCGAAACCTTCAAGCTGCATACTGGACCCTATTCCAACTAAACTACTGAAAGAGCTGCTTCCTGTGCTTGGCCCTCCTATGTTGAACATAATAAACGGCTCTCTATCCACCGAATGTGTACCAAACCCACTAGAAGTGGCAGTAAAAGCCAAACCTTGACCCAGAAAATATTTAAAAAACCATTGGCCTATATCGAATCTCCCATTCCTCTCAATTTTTTTTAGAAAAAGCTGTTGCGCAGCAACTCACTGCCTTCCTGAAGAAAAACAATGTATACAAAATGCTTCAGTCTGGTTTTAGACCCCATCATAGCACTGAGACTGCACTTGTGAAGGTGGTAAATGACCTTTTAATGGCGTCAGACCGAGGCTCTGCATCTGTCCTCGTGCTCCTAGACCTTAGTGCTGCTTTTGATATCATCGATCACCACATTCTTTTGGAGAGATTGGAAACCCAAATTGGTCTACACGGACAAGTTCTGGTCTAGTTTAGATCTTATCTGTCAGACAGATATCAGTTTGTCTCTGTGGATGGTTTGTCCTCTGACAAATCAACTGTAAATTTCGGTGTTCCTCAAGGTTCCATTTTGCAACCACTATTGTTTCACCATATATTTTACCTCTTGGCGATGTCATTCGAAAACATAATGTTAACTTTCACTGCTATATTATTTTTTATTTTACTAGGCAAGTCAGTTAAGAACAAATTCTTATTTTCAATGACAGCCTAGGAACAGTGCCAGTTCAGGGGCAGAGCGACATTTGTACCTTGTCAGCTCGGGGGTTTGAACTTGCAACCTTCCGGGTACTAGTCCAACGCTCTAACCACTAGGCTACCATGCTGCCCCATGCTATGTGGATGACACACGGCTGTACATTTCGATGAAACATGGTGAAGCCCCAAAATTGCCCTTGCTGGAAGCCTGTGTTTCAGACACAAGAAAGTTCATGAATTTCTACTTTTAAACTCGGACAAAACAGAGAAGCTTGTTCTCGGTCCCAAGAAACAAAGAGATCTTCTGTTGAATCTGACTATTAATCCTGATGGTTGATGGTTGGGGACACTATTTTTATGTTTGGAAAAATAACGTTCCCAAAGTAAACAGCCTATTTCTCAGGACCAGATGCTAGAATATACATATAATTGACAGATTAGGATAGAAAACATTCTAAAGTATCTACAACTGTCAAAATATTGTCTGTGAGTATAACAGAACTGATATTGCAGGCGAAACCCTGAGATTGTTCCATTTAAAGGGATATCAACCAGATTCCTTTCCTATCGCTTCCTCAAGGTATCAACAGTCTTCAGACATAGTTTCAGGCTTTTTTTTGAAGAATGAGCATTGCTTGTTGTTCTGGGTTTTAGGCTGGGTTTCTGTACAGCACTTTGAGATTTAAGCTGATGTAAGAAGGGCTCTTTAAATACATTTGATTTGATTTGATCATGTTGTGGGGTGCTTTGCTGCAGGAGGGACTGGTGCACTTCATAAAATAGATGGCATCCTGAGGCAGGACAAGAATACAGAAGTTGTCCGATGAAGTGGATGCTAAGTTACAGGACAATTTCGCTAGCACAGACTGGAATAACACTGAAGAGTTTATCCCCACTGTGACCGTACTTACATAGCTGTCAAGCATTGCAAGACTTGCAGATAAGCTAAATGCATTCTATGCTTGCTTTGAGGCAAGCAACACTAAACTATGTATAAGAGCACCATCTGTTCCATGATGACATTCACAAGGCCATGGGGCCAGATGGAATACCAGGATGTGTACTTAGAGCATGCACTGTCCAGCTATAAGTGTCTTCACTGACATTTTCAGCCTATCCCTGGCCCGGTCTGTAATACCAACTTGTTTCAAGCAGACCACCATAGTCCCCTCGCCCAAGAATGCCAAGGTAACCCGCCTAAATGACTATCGCCCTGTAGCACTCACATCTATAGTCATGAAATGCTTTGAAAGGCTGGTTATTGCTCATATTAACTCTATCATCCCAGACACCCTGGACCCACTCCAATTTGCATACCGCCCAAACATATTCATACATGATACAATCTCTATTGAACTCCACACTGCTCTCATCCATCCGGACAAAAGTAATACTTATGTAAGAATGCTATTCATTGACTACAGCTCAGCACTCAACAACATAGTCCCCTCCAAGCTCATCACCAAGCTCAGGACCCTGGGACTGAAAACTTCCCTCTGAAACTGGATCCTGGACCTCCTGACGGGCCTGCCCCAGGTGTTGAGTGTAGGCAACAACACATATGCCATGCTGACCATCAACACGGGGGCCCCTCAGGGATGTGTGCTTAGTCCCCTCTTGTTGTACTCCCTGTTCACCCACGACTGCGTGGGCGTGCACGACTCCAATACCATCATGAAGTTTGCTGATGACACGACTGTGGTAAGACTGATCACCAAAGACGATGAGGCAACCGATAGGGAGGAGGTCAGAAACCTGGAAGTGTGGTGCCAGGACAACTACCTCTCCCTCAATGTCAGCAAGACAAAAGAGCTGATCGTGGACTACAGGAAATGGAGGGGTGAGCATGCCCCCATCCACATCGATGGGGCTGTAGTGGAGCGGGTTGAGTGCTTCATGTTCGTCAGTGTCCTCATCACTAAGGAATTAACATGGTACACACGCAGCCACACAGTGGTGAAGAGGTCATGCCAGCACTTCTTCACCCTCAGGAGGTTGAAAAGATTTGACATGGGCACTCAGATCCTAAAAAAGTTCAACAGCTACACCATTGAGAGCCCAGTACATCACTGGGCCTGAGCTCTCTGCCATTCAGGACCACTATAAGGGTGCCCTCAAAGAGCTAGATGTTCTTTACCATTGGGCCATCAGATTTGCCACCAATGCTCCTTATAGTACACATCACTGCAATCTATACTCCTCTGTTAACTGGTTGTCTCTGTATACCCATCGCAAAACCCACTGGTTGAGGCCTCACTCCCCCTTATCTGAGATAGCCTATTGTTGGACTAGTAACTGAAGGGTTGAAAGATCAAAGCCCCAAGCTGACAAAGTAAAAACAATCTGTTGTTCTGCCCCTGAACAAGTTCCTAGACTGTCATTGAAAATAAGAATTTGTTCTTAACGGACTTGCCTAGTTAAAAAAATAAAAACGATGCAAGAACTATTTAGTAAAGAGCAGTCAGCTGTTATTCAGTCTATAATGGAGTGGCTGGCACAGTCACCAGATCTCAATCCTATTGAGCAGTTGTGGGAGCAGCTTGACCCTATGGTAAGTAAGAAGTGCCTATCAAGCCAATCTAAATTGTGGGAGGTGCTTCAAGAAGCATGGGGTGAAATCTCTTCATATTACCTCAACAAATTGACAACTAGAATGCCAAAGGTTTTCAAGGCTGTAATTGCTGCAAATGGAGGATTCTTTGACGAAAGCAAAGTTTGAAGGACACAATTAATATTTCATTTAAAAATCATCATTATAACCTTGTCAACATCTTGACTATATTTCCTATTCATTTTGAAACTAACTTCATGTATGTTTTCATGTAAAACAAGGACATTTCTAAGTGACCCCAAATCTTTGAACTGTAGTGTACATAGCTACCTCAATTTCTTCGTACCCGTTCACATCGACTCAGTGTATATCGCCGTCCCCTGTATATAGCCATGTTATTTTTGACTGATTATTGTTATTCACTGTGTATTTATTTTTGGAATAGGACCAGTAAGTAAGCATTTCACTGTTCGTCTACACATCTTGTTTTATGAAGCATGTGACAAATAAAATGGTATTTTATTTTCCTGGACCAGACACCTTATACTGTAACGGCGTTCGTTCGTCGAAAGAGAGTCGGACCGAAATGCAGCATGGTGGTTACTCATGTCTTTAATGAAACTATGACGATACATGAAATAACTTAATAAACAAAAACAACAAAACGGAACGTGAAAACCTATACAGCCTGTCTGGTGAACAACAACACAGAGACAGTAACAATCACCCACGAAATACACAGTGAAACCCAGGCTACCTAAATACGGTTCCCCTTCAGAGACAACAAGAATCACCTGACTCTGATTGAAAACCGCCTAAGGCAGCCAAGCCTAAACTAGACACACCCCTAATCAACCACAATCCCAATGCTTACAACAACCCCAATACGACAACACAATAAACCCATGTCACACCCTGGCCTGAACAAATATATAACGAAAACACAAAATACAATGACCAAGGCGTGACAGGACCCCCCCCCTAAGGTGCGGACTCCCGGACGCACCTCACAACCATAGGGAGGGTCCGGGTGGGCGTCTGTCCATGGTGGCGGTTCCGGCTCGGGATGTGGACCCCACTCCATTAATGGCATAGTTCCTCCCCTTCGCGTCCTGGGATAATCCACCCTCGCCGCCGACCATGGCCTAATAGTCCTCACCCAGAACCCCACTGAACTGAGGGGCAGCTCGGGACTGAGGGGCAGCTCGGGACTGAGGCAGCTCGGGACTGAGGGGAAGCTCGGGACTGAAGGGAAGCTCGGGACTGAGGGGCAGCTCGGGACTGAGGGGCAGCCCGGGACTGAGAGAAAGCCCAGTACTGAGAGGAAGCCCAGTACTGAGAGGAAGCCCAGTACTGAGAGGAAGCCCAGTACTGAGATGAAGCTCAGGCAGGTAGTAGGCTCCGGTAGATCCTGGCTGGTTGGCGGATCTGGAATATTCTGGTTGACTGGCAGATCTGGAAGAGACTGGTTGACTGGCAGATCTGGAAGAATCTGGTTGACTGGCAGATCTAGAAGATCATGGCTGACTGGCGGATCTAGCTGCTCTATGCAAACTGACAGCTCTGGCTGCTCCATGCAGAGTGGCACCTCTGGCTGCATCATGCAGACTGACAGCTCTGGCTGCTCCATGCAGGCTGGCAGCACCTTGCAGACTGGCAGCTCCCTGCAGACTGGCAGCTACTTGCAGACTGACAGCTCTGGCTGCTCCATGCAGGCTGACAGCTCCTTGCAGACTGACAGCTCCTTGCAGACTGGCAGCTCCTTGCAGACTGACAGCTCCTTGCAGACTGACAGCTCTTTGCATACTGGCAGCTCTGGCTGCTTCATGCAGACTGCCAGCTCTGACTGCTTCATACAGACTGACAGCTCTGGCTGCTTCATGCAGACTGACAGCTCTGGCTGCTTCATGCAGACTGACAGCTCTGGCTGCTTCATACAGACTGACAGCTCTGACTGCTCCATGCAGGCTGACAGCTCTGACTGCTCCATGCAGGCTGGCAGCACCTTGCAGACTGGCAGCTCCTTGCAGACTGGCAGCTCCTTGCAGACTGACAGCTCTGGCTGCTTCATGCAGACTGGCTGCTCAGGCTGCTCCGAACAGGCAGGAGGCTCCGGCAGCGCTGTAGAGGAGGAAGGCTCTAGAAGCGCTGAACAGGCGGGAGGCTCCGGTAGCGCAGGAGAGGAGAAAGGTTCTGATAGCGCTGAACAGACAGGAGACTCCAGCAGCGCTGTAGAGGAGGAAGGCTCTGATAGCGCTGAACAGACAGGAGACTGCGGCGGCGCAGGAGAGGCGAGGCGCACTGTAGGCCTGATGCGTGGTGCTGGCACTGGTGGTACTGGGCCGAGGACACGCACAGGAAGCCTGGTGCGGGGAGCTGCTACCGGAGGACTGGTGTGTGGAGGTGGCTCTGGATAGACCGGACCGTGCAGGGGCACTGGAGCTGTTGAGCACAGAGCCTGCCCAACCTTACCTGGCTCGATGCCCACTCTAGCCCGGCCAATACGAAGGGCTGGTATGAACCACACCGGGCTATGCACCCGCACTGGAAACACTGTGCGCTCCATAGCATAACACGGTGCCTGCCCGGTCTCTCTAGCCCCCCGGTAAGCACAGGGAGTTTGCGCAGGTCTCCTACCTGGCATAGCCATACTCCCTGTAAGCCCCCCCCAATACATTTTTGGGGCTGACTCTCAGGCTTCCATCCGCGTTGTCGTGCTGCCTCCTCATACCAGCGCCTCTCCGCTTTTTTCCGCCTCCAGTTCTTCCTTGGGACGGCGATATTCTCCAGGCTGAGCCCAGGGTCCTTTTCTGTCTAATATCTCCTCCCAAGTCCAGAAGTCCTTTGATCGCTGCTCCTTACGATTAACAGGGAGAGTTGGCTCAGGTCTGACTCCTGACTTTGCCACTCTCCCTCTGAGCCCCCCCCAATACATTTTTGGGGCTGACTCACAGGCTTTCCTCTGCGCCGTCGTGATTTCCTCTCCAACTCCATTCTCCTACAACCCTCTTCGCACTACTCCAGGGAATCCCAGGCGGGCACTCTCTCTGGGTCGACCGCCAACCTGTCTATTTCATCCCACGTCGTATACTCCATACTTCTGCTATCCATAACGTCCTCCCTTCGCTGCTCCTGCTGTCGCTGCCTGTAACCACGCCACTCGGTACGTGTGTGGTGGGTGATTCTGTAACGGCGTTCTTCGTTTGTCGAAAGAGAGTCGGACCGAAATGCAGCGTGGTGGTTACTCATGTCTTTAATGAAACTATGACGATACATGAAATAACGTAATAAACAAAAACAACCAAACGGAACTTGAAAACCTATACAGCCTGTCTGGTGAACAACAACACAGAGACAGGAACAATCACCCACGAAATACATAGTGAAACCCAGGCTACCTAAATACGGTTCCCCATCAGAGACAACAAGAATCACCTGAGAACCGCCTCAGGCAGCCAAGCCTAAACTAGACACACCCCTAATCAACCACAATCCCAATGCCTACAAAAACCCCAATACGACAACACAATAAACCCATGTCACACCCTGGCCTGAACAAATATATAACGAAAACACAAAATACAATGACCAAGGCGTGACATATACACCTTATTAATACACCTCTTAGAGTTAGTTATCTTTCTGAAAAGAGTGTGTGTGTGTGTGTGTGTGTGTGTGTGTGTGTGTGTGTGTGTGTGTGTGTGTGTGTGTGTGTGTGTGTGTGTGTGTGTGTGTGTGTGTGTGTGTGTGTGTGTGTGTGTGTGTTTTTGTATACAGCTGAGCGAGTAGATAATGGGTTAAAACAGCCTATGGGTAAATTCAAGAGCAGTGACATCGTCTGAAGAGAGGAGCGGGGCTGTTGGAAGCCCTTCCTGACTGGAGCTCCTTACCAGGCTGGGCTGTATCCTGAAGCAAAGGGGGGAGGGAGAGATTGAGAGAGAGAGGGTGGAAACGAGAGAGGGGGAAGAGACAAAGTCAGAGAGTGAGGGAAGGAAAGAGAGAGGGAGGGAGAAAGAGAAAGCAACAGAGGGAGAGAGAAAGAGAAAGAGTGTGATGTCAAACCAGCTGAGCTCAGAAAGTAAACAGAGCTCCAGACTGCAGCATGCTTTCTGCGGTACGGGGACTGCAGCTGGGGGAAAGCCATGGGGGGACCCCTACGCTCCCTCACACAGGCACCCACCACTCCCCCGGGACCCGTGGATCTTCTCTCTTCATCACTCTCTTCATCCTCATCTCCCTGTACCAGGGGCTAGCATGGCCCTACGGTAAGAGCCCCTGCAAAATCAGATATGTCTCTCTCTGTCTCTCCACCCTTCCTTATGTCTTTATCTCTCCTTCTCTTTTTCTCTTAAAGGGCAGAAAGGCTTTCAGAGTGCCTTGTGAAAGAAGAGCCATACAGTGAGATGTTAAGTAGAAGCTTTTGTAGAGGGAGGAAACAGAGTTTGTTGTTGGTTTGACTTAAAGAACCTGCTGTGGGATCCTGCTTTGGGATCCTGCATGAGTCAACCTCTTGGTGTTTTAACTTGTTATTGTCTACTTAAGAGTCATCACGCTCTTTCTTTCCTCACCCTTTACTTACTGTGCAACATGATTTCATATCTGCTCAGCACTTTAAATTATTTAATTTCAACTGACCATCTCTTATCTGAGATATGTGCTGGATCCCAAACAAAGCCACACATTCCTTGTAAATAGATGGAGCCGTTCCGAGCCTGCTTATCATCCTGTTAAACATTTGGCAGTCTGTGTCTATTGACAGAGTGTTGTGGATGAGGTCTGCTCAGAAGCATTCGTCTATTGGCCCTCGTGACCATTTGAACCGCTGCAGGGTGTGTATCATATTGGAGTGAATAATACAGTCTCTGCTGATGTGTTTACCATACTGTGTCTCTCATAACTTTCCAGTGAACTACACAGAGACTTACTAACTATAACTAACACCTCCAGGTGTTATGGCAGTACAATAAAGCCTATTGTAAAATGTTTTACGAGGTAGACTACAACCGTTTTAAACACCTGTAACGAAGATACCTCCCTTCGGCGATGAGAGATGTGCCAGAGTTTACTACTTACCTGATAATAAACAGCAATTACAGCAGTGAGACTGACTCAGGCTATTAATGTACCAGTTGCTTCAAATTCATTATACAATCAGTTGATGAAGGATGAAATCGTTTGAGCAAAACAGCAATCACTATGGAACTGTGCCTAGAGGGAAGGTTGTGGGTTTGATGGTTTTTCTTAAAGAGCAGAAGTGATTATACACTGGAGCCAAGTATTTGGCGTGAGGGCAGTGCAAGAGAGGAAACGTAAGAGAGAGACAAAGAGAGACGGGGGGGGCAGGAGAGATTTAAAAACAAAGACAAAGACAGACAGATAAATCTTGTGAGAATCCTTAACTCTGAGGCTCAAGCTGAGTTCAGTCAGCAACAGGCTGCAGGCTGCCTGGACATTCTTTCCTTTTGAATGTGGGGTTCTCCCTCCACTGTGCTTCCAAAGGACCTCTGTGCTTCTTACACATTTCCTATTCTCCAGTCAGTCAATGATGTCTCCTCACAGCTTATTTGGCTAAGATCCCCAGGAGGCTGGTTTAGGCTAATGGGTAGTTAGCAGTTGTAAATAGAGACCAAGGTCACTGGCAGATAGAAGAGAGGGAGAGGGGAGAGGGATAAAAGGAGAAAGAAGAGTGGAGAATTAAGAGGGAATAGGGGAGAGAAAAAGGGGAAAGGATGAGGGGAAAGGGCAGAGTGGAGGTGGGAGAGGTGAGAGGAGAAGAGTGTCACGTTGGCATAAATAGGTCGGGAGACAGGTGCAGGAATGCATAATAGTTTTCTTTATTAAGCCCAAATTACGGCATGCCGTGTAAAGGCACGGGGGCGAAGACCAAACAAACACGTGACAAAACCCAGGGTAGAAACCCAAAACAAAAGAGCGAGGAGCACCTCGAATAAATAACACACACGCACAATGATTAACACACAGGACGAGATCGTAATCATCTGTGCAATTCACAATGGCACGAAAGGCAAAACACACAGCACAGGTACTCACACGCACTATGGACATTGTAACAATAATCGACCACACAATGGAAACCAAAGGGCACACTTATACAAGTACTAATCAGTGGGAATAGGGGACAAGTGTGCATAATTAAAGTTCTGAAGGGATCTGTGACAAAGAGAGAGTGACGGGGGCAGGGTATGGAGAGTCTGCCATTGATGAGAAAATGTTGGCGAAATTGAGCGTTTGGAAAATAGAATATCATATTGTCTGAAAGAGTTCAGTTCAACTCTCAAGTTAACAGACCAAATGTATGAAACAAATGTGCAAATTTCAGGCTCCTGTTTGACCTAGATTCCAGTATACATTTTTACACACGATACACAATTGAACAAAAGTGGATAATAGAGAAACGGTTGTAAGTATTGAAATGGGCTTGTGATTTCTTATCAGACAGATGTTTACTTAAAAGCATTGCAGAGGTTGTCTATGGAGACCTATATTTGGGATCAGGATCCATATGTGTGAACAGAGCTACAGTATCCCCAACACACTCCATCCCACATACTGTACACCACACAGGAGGTTGGTGGCACCTTAATTGGGGAGGATGGACTTGTGGTAATGACTGGAGCGGAATGAGTTGAATGGCATCAAATTCATGGTTTGATACCATTCTATTTCCTCCGTTCCAGCCATTATAATGAGCTGTCCTCCCCTCAGCAGCCTCCACTGGTACACCACAAACCCCAGAGGAGTTTCCTGTTCCACTGCCGCTAAATCGCTCAGACCTGAAAATATTAGACATCTGCAGCCAGGGAGCACAGAGAGTCAGCATGCACACAAAAGTGCACACACGAACACACTACAGCTATTCTGCTCTGAGTACGGGGACAATTTCTTTGGTAGCAGATGCAATGTGTCATCTTATTGATAGTCAATGTTTCGTGACACAACAGTGGCGAGGCCACAAGACACACAGCTCCTGAATCACAACACTTCCTGTGACATAAACACATGTAGCCATCAACAAGCGGCAACAGAGAAAAATGTAGATTTTTAACAGCTTTGACAGAGCCCTGAATGCAGACTGCATTAATCTCTGATACGACGTTAACTCACTGCTCAGCAATGCTCAGCGCATCAGTTCTCTCGCTCGCCCATACGCATGAACACACGCATTAACCCATGCATGAACACATGCATGCCCGCGCACTAGCTCTCTGTGGTTTCTGACTCTATGTGGTTTCTGACTCTAATGGTCCTCAGTTGGGGTAGCAGGCTTTATTTAAAGAGGCAGTCTACGGTATTGTGCCATTTTTAGAGCAGAGGACAGGGAATAGTTTTTTGGGGGGTGTGGGGGGGTGAGTACAGTACTCACAGCTGTGCCTCAAAGCATTTGGATGTGAAATCAGAGATGAGAGGAATGAAAAGAAGTGTGTGGACTTTTTATACACAACCAATAAAGAGACTGTAGAGCAACCTTGAGTTTGACCCCAAAATAGACATTTATAAGGGGACTGCCATGAGTTGATATGAGTTGGCATGCTGCCAGGGCTGGAGTGCAAGCTGGTTTAAGGTCAATATTAGGATTTTGGACAATAAAATTCTGCACAATAGGCATATTTTGTGTATCAGTCAGAGCAGCTACATATTGGAAGTGGTGTATCAGTCCATAAGGTTTGTCCTTTATATGCTGCTTGTGTTTGTCTGATAGTGTATGACCTTTCTGAAGGTCTTGTTACTGCGTGAGACCTGTGGCATAGAGGGAGCAGTAGCAGGGCACTAGGAGGGCACTAGGACAGGGCTCAGATACAGACATATCAGCACCTTTGTAGGAGGACTGTCTGAGTGTATGTTCTGCTCCCAAAAACAATGATGTCAGCATCTGGATCCACATCAAAGCCGGATGGCACATGTTAACAACCTTACAACCTGTGTCTAAACCCAGCAATGGGATTGGGTGGGGGATGGTGTTTTAAAGGGGGAAATGGGGTCTCCTCTCCCCACCATCCACCAGATGACAGGGTTTATTTGAAGAGGCTCAGATTATTGCTTTTTTGGTTTCCCCGGCTCCTTGACGTTCTTGTCGGAGCATATCTCCCACAACATCTGGGATGGAAAAAACAGATACCAATTACATAAGGCAAGAGTAGCCACACAAACAGCACAGAGATCTGCATGCCTAGCCAAAAGCCTGGAAAAATAACTTACCGGGGAGTTTTCTATTTGTTGGTGTGTTTTTCTTTTTTCTGTTCTAAGCTGTGAGCAGTTAGCACAATTGCGTAGCGCTAGCAGGGCCGTTCACAAGCAACCCAATCAGAAATAGTCTGCAGGCTATGTGAGGAAAGAGAGAAAGACAATATCACAAAACATGCAAGCATTTATTTCTTAATCAAGCTTGTTGTGTGGTAAGGGGTTGTGTACAACTATCAGTGCCCTGGGCAGGAGAGATTGAGTCATGCACAATCCATATCAGGTTGTTACAATGCACCGGTGTGGTTGTGGGCAGATCTGCATAATATTTGCATACAGATAATGGCCTCACACTGTGATTGCCTGTGCACATAGAAAGGGAGCCAAAGAGACTATACAAGATTATGCAAACACAAACATGAAACCTGTGCCTTCAGTTCAAAAGAGGGCAAACAAGGTAAAATTGACACATTCAAAGCCCAGACAGACAGTCTCAGGTTCAATATGTAATGCCTAAAGAAAAGAGGCAGGAGAGAAAGGAGTATAGGAAAGGATTTGGTAAGTCTGTGCTATTTCCCTCACACTCTCACAATTATGTTGTCAGGCTTGGCAATTGCAGAAAACACCTAACTTAAAGATAATTAGTAACAAAAATGCATGCCATAGGAAATTCGCACATATTTTTGCAGGGGTGAAAGTAGATCTAATTTCTTCCCGGTACGATGACCTCCTAAGTGTACGAAACATTTTTATAGGCCTAATCATAGAATTAGGCTATATAGAACCCTATTAATTAATTTTGAAATCTGTGGACCTGAAAGTAAAGATTTGTATTAGACTATGTTTTAAAACTTCTTATGGCTAGCGGAAGCCCTCGACAACATCCGCTGAAATGGCAGAGCACGGAATTCAAACATATTTTGTCATAACTTTCATACATTCACAAGTGCAATACACCAAATTAATGCTTAACTTCTTGTTAATCTAGCCATCGTGTCCGATTTCAAAAAGGCTTTACAGCGAAAGCACGCCATACGATTATGTTAGGTCATTGCCTTGTCACAAAAAACATACAGCCAAAGAGAGGAGTCACAAAAAGCAGAAATATAGATCAAATTAATCACTAAACTTTGATGATCTTCATCAGATGGCACACATAGGACTTCGTGTTACACAATACATGTATGTTTTGTTCGATAAAGTTCATATTTATATCCAGAAATCTATGTTTACAGTGTCGCTTTATGTTCAGTAAGGTTGTGCCTTGAAAACATCCCGGAGAATTTGCAGAGAGCCACATCAATTTATAGAAATACTCATCATAAACTTTGATAAAAGATACAAGTGTTATGCATAGAATTATAGATATACTTCTCCTTAATGCAACCGCTGTGTCAGATTTCTAAAAAGCTTCACGGAAAAAGCACACTATTCAATAATCTGAGTACAGAGCTAAGCCACAAAAAAAAGCCATACAGATACCTGCCATGTTGTGGAGTCAGTAAAAGTCAGAAATAGCGTTCTAAATATTCACTTACCTTTGATGATCTTCATCAGAATGCACTCCCAGGAATCCCAGTTCCACAAGAAATGTTTGTTTTGTTCGATAAAGTTAATATTTATGTCCAAATACCTACTTTTTTTAGTGCGTCTAGTTCACCAATCAAAATTTACGAGGCGCGGGCAAGTCCAGACGAAAGTCCAGACAAAAAGTCAAAAAAGTTATATTATAGTTCGTAGAAACATGTAAAACGATGTATAGAATCAATCGTTAGGATGTTTTTATCATAAATATTCAATAATGTTTCAACCGGACAATTATTTTTTCTTTAGAAATGCAAAGGAACGCAGCTCGCTCTCACGGCCGCACGCGTGACTTAGCTCATGGCATTCTGCCAGACACCTGGTTCAAACAGCTCTTATTCGCTCCCCCTTCATAGTAACAGCCTGAAACAAGGTTATAAAGACTGTTGACATCTAGTGGAAGGCTTAGGAAGTGCAATATGACACCATTTACACTGTATATTGGATAGGCAAAGACTTGAAAAACTACAAACCTTAGATTTCCCACTTCCTGGTTGGATTTTTCTCAGGTTTTTGCCTGCCATATGAGTTCTGTTATACTCACAGACATGATTCAAACAGTTTTAGAAACTCCAGCGTGTTTTCTATCCAAATCTACTAATACTATGCATATATTAGCTTCTGGGCCTGAGTAGCAGGCAGTTTACTCTGGGCACGCTTTTCATCCAAACGTGAAAATACTGCCCCCTATCCCAAACAGGTTTTAATGTGTCATAAACACAACCAGTCATGAGGTTTTGATCTGATTGTCAAAGAATTCCTTCAAATGGCTCATGTAGGATACCCGTGCACAGAGGTGTGTTCAAAATATAGTTTAAATCTTTTATTTAACTAGGCAAGTAAGTTAAGTTAACAACAAATTATTATTTATAATGACAGCCTAGGAACAGTTGGTTAATTGCCTTGTTCAGTGGCAGAACAACACATTTTTACCTTGTCTGCTTGGGTAATCGATCTAGCAATCTTTCAGTTACTGGCCCAACACCACTAGGCACCCCAAGTTTGAACCTCATTTAGATGTTTTTGTGCTTATAAGTTGGTAGGCAATTTGTTAGTCAACTTGCCTATAATTAGATACATACAGTAGGCCTACAGTAGGCCTATAGTTTCTCTTCTGTCATTATTACTTGAAGCTAATCTAGAATACTACGTAAATAAAGCCTTGCTCACCAGAATATTGCCATAAATCAATAGAATGATCAATGGATGTATTTTCTGTGGTTGAAAATGAAGTACTCTCAGCTTTTATGTCGCTGAAAGAAATTGCACATTCAGGCTACACAACACTTACTCCAGAGAGTGAATTTCACCATGACATTCAGGAGCCTCTATTGAGACATGCAGTTTGAATGCTGGAATTCTTTTGGAGTGGACCAACATGCACAAGTCAGCCACATTTTTAAAGTGATTTGTTTGACAAATAGATGGAAATATAGGCCAATAAAAAAAACATGTTGGAACGTTTTCACAGTGGTAAAAAAAAAGGTTTGCTCCCTGTACTTTCAACGCATTCTTCAGAAAAACGTGGGTAAATGGCGTTTACTTGCATTTACCCTCCACTAGGCCTACACCACTACAGGTAGCCTACCCTCTCAGCCGAGGCAATTTTACACACATGAACACACGCAGAACAGGCAGAACAGGTAGCGTACTGGTCAAGAACTATAGGAAACGTATGATCTCTGTAATTGCAAACAAAGGTTTCTGTACCTGCGTTTCTGATGTATCAAATACTTATGTCATGCAATAAAATGCAAATTAATTACTTAAAAATCATACAATGTGATTTTCTGGATTTTTGTTTTAGATTCCGTCTCTCACAGTTGAAGTGTACCTATGATAAATATTACAGACCTCTACATGCTTTGTAAGTAGGAAAACCTGCAAAATCGGCAGTGTATCAAATACTTGTTCTCCCCACTATACATCTGTTGGTCACAAAAGGTAGGGGTGTGGATCAGAAAACCAGTCAGCATCTGGTGTGACCACTCATCTCCTTCGCATAGTGTCGATCAGGCTCTTGATTGTGGCCGGTGGAATTTTGTACCACGCCTCTTCAATGGCTGTGCGAAGTTGCAGGATATTGGCAGAAACTGGAACACGCTGTTATACAAGTCAATCCAGTGAAAAGCAAAATCAAATCAAATCAAATCCAGCTTTATTTATACAGCATATTTCAGACATCGACTGAGTTCAATGTGCTTTTTACAGGAAAAGAAATCATTAAAAACTATGAAAATAATAGCTGATATATTTACTACACAACAAACATAACATAAAAATAACTAAAGAATGACAAAAGAACTTAACAAAAAAAAAACATCCTAAGGAAAGCAAAGCAAAAAAGATGTGTTTTAAGATCTCTTTTAACTTCTAGCGTCGAGCCATTCCGGATCCGGTATCGTGACTACAGCCTCAAGCTCATTACCATAACGCAACGTTAACTATTCATGAAAATCGCAAATGAAATGAAATGAATCTATTTGCTCTCAAGCTTAGCCTTTTGTTAACAACACTATCATCTCAGATTTTCAAAATATGCTTCTCAGCCATTGCAAAACAAGCATTTGTGTAACAGTATTGATGGCTAATGTAGCATTTAGCGTTAGCATTCAGCATGCAACATTTTCCACAAAAGCCAGAAAAGCATTCAAATAAAATCATTTACCTTTGAAGAACTTCAGATGTTTTCAATGAGGAGACTCTCAGATAGCAAAACAAACCTGTATCCAGGATTGTGTAAATCTATCCTCAAGCTCATTAGCATAACACAACGTTAACTATTCATGAAAATCGCAAATGAAATGAAATTAATGTATTTGCTCTCAAGCTTAGACTTTTGTTAACAACACTGTCATCTCAGATTTAACCCTCTGTTTCCCCCCATGTCTGTGTGTGGAATTGTTATGTGTAAATGTATGTGTACTCCAGGCTGGTTTGAGCTGGGTTATTGTAACCCGTGTGTGTTTAACCCGTGTGCCGTGTTTTGCTCGCCTCAATAAAGGGCTCCGTTTGCTACGCATTTCTGCTCTCCTGCGCCTGACTTCCCTGCAGCCAGTTGCACACTCCATTACACTGACAAAAGCGAACAAATCAATGGATTAATCTTATGCATTGGAATAAAGGCATAGGCTATTTTTATCAAACACATGGCATTTGTATGAGTAATTGCAATGAAAATCGATGCTAAAGGAGCTCAGCTGAAGCCGAAATGCAGCACTCCCGGCATTGTGGCGCATTGTGTTCATTTCACTTGGAAGCTTTACTTTTCATATTTGGTGCACACACAAGAACACGCGCGCACACACACACACACACACACACACACACACACACACACACACACACACACACACACACACACACACACACACACACACACACACACACACACACACACACACACACACACACACACACACACACACACACACACACACACACACACACACACACACACACACACACACACACAGTGAAATCACACCAGCCCTAATGTCTCCCCTTGTAAAACCCACAAAATTGTTAGGCTACTATCAAATGTATGGTCTTTGCAGGTGTTGAGCTTCATGCCTCACGGATGTGTGTTCATAGGGCAGTAAGCCATGTCTCTCTGCTTTGCATAATACCTGCTCTTCAGGCACATGCCAATGCACCAACCAGCAGATGTGCTGCCACTAAGGCCTGGCAAACAGTCATTAGTAGAGGAAGGGGTTGGGCTCCCCTCAGAGATATGTGTTGTGCATTCCTGCATGGTCCAGCACTGACAGAGTGAACTCTTTTAGTCACACAACACATTTATCAACAAAACTCTGTCTCAGTAAACACAGTCTGTCTCTTTACACAGTATAAACACAATATAAAGGAGATAGAGCAACTAGCCCTCACAGTCTCACGTCAGAATTACACGTCATGTTTCTCAAACAGCAAATTTCAAAATGGCTGCAAACGTCGAAGTGTTTAAGTTTAAATTTAGGCATTAACTATGACATCTTAAGGTTAAGCGTGAACTCCAAATGGTTAAGGTAAGGGTTAAGTTTTGGAATAGGCTTAATATAAAAATCTCAAAAACAACTTTCTATCACTCGATTCCAATTTGCAACATTTGGAATCAGAGGCAGATGCTTATGCCCATCTACAACGCCCTACCAAAACCAAAACCTACTTGAAGGTAACAGCGCTCACTGTTGCCCCTAGAGGCCGGTTTCCATCTCCCAACGTCCTCAGACATGGATGGACGTCGAATACTAACTTGTATCACAGGTGATGTGGCTGGATAGAGACCAACAATTCACAAGTTCGGCTTCTCACCATCTAACGAACATGTCGGAAGGGGTAGTAGTTGATGGAGCACTGTCAACTGTGGGACGGTATATATATATATATATATATATATATATATATATATATATATATATATATATATATATATATATATATATTTATATGCTCTATTCATTTGACGTTGCTACGCTGAACAAATCTTTGGCATGTAGCTTGCTCGCAGAGATTCAATGATGATGAGAGACAAGAACTTCAATAAATAGTTGAATATATATCCAATAGGCGTACATAGGCCGCACTACGCTGGTAAATGAATTAAGAAAATTCTGAGAGTTTACAGTTTCCATGGTGAATTATTTGTTTCATGTTCATTGTTGGGATAGCTATCCTACTGACATTTGTAAAATGATACTTTGCTGCACAGGTCATAAAGGCAGACAGGTAGGTTCATACAACTGTTTCAAACCAAGCAGTAGCATGGAAAAATAATGTGTACATGCTTTTTTCCCCAAGGAAGATGAAGTTGATGAATTTCCTGCCTGGACTGCGGGACAGTGGAATTATGAGATTAAAGGACAGTTTATAATTGGTCTAATGACATGTCTGTAGACAATTAGAATATGACAAGTGTCACTGGTCAAAACGCATTTAATTTATACTCCGGAATTTCTGTAGACCGTCACTGCGATGATCTTCCTTGTCACACAGACATGAAAAAAGTATATTGTTGTGTTATCGAACAGCCACTGCAACCAGACCAAATCCTCCTGTGCAGGTGTCCTAATATTCTCAGATATAATTATCCACTTTTATTTCATCACAGTGTGAGTTATTTTCAGGAACCTTGTAACCTTGTAAATAATTATGATGTTGTGGGTTTATTTTCCTCTAATAATGAATAAAAGTTGCTAAAGTTAAGACATTGACAGCTATGCTCATTATTTGAAATGGCTAGCCAAGTAGCTAACTAGATGGACTGTTAACCAGCCTTAACACTTCATGGTACTTTGCGTCCAGGAACCAAATAACCCGTTTTATAATCTTGTGTAATCCACTATATTCTTTAATCATATCAACGAGGATGACTATTTGACAGTTTAGACGCCCTAGCGTCTGTACTGCTGTACATTGCTGTAGATCAGTGAGTGTAGCAGACATGAGTCTGGGTGGGGTCAAGGTCCATAACCACGGGGGCTAGATTAGTCTACACAGACACTTAAAAGATGGCATAGAAATCACAGGCTCCAGTCACTGTCGCCTCCACCATGGATCCCCTCCAGACTGCTGCTGGTAGTGCACTTAGTACCGAGCTCTGCAGAATATGAGACAAGGACAAAGTAGACCTTCTACTGTAGTTCTTATAAAAGCATAGGGTTCATTGTTGCTTCCTTGCCATCTAACCTAGATGTGTGAATAGAAAAAATGACTAGATACGTGAAAAGGTATTCAGCCACTGCTGGAGGATAAATGGAAGTTGGTCAAATTGTCAAAACGGAATGCTGTAAGGCTGAGACGTGTTGGCTTAAACAAAATACACGAACAGGACAGAGACAAATACATTTAACACAGTTATTATGTTCATTCTATGGAATGTGGTCATTTATAGTGAGCATGCTTCTGATGCGGTCTGGTTAAATGTATGAGTAATTGACTCCAGTAACAATGCTGGTGAGGCAGGCTGAATGTGGAGCTTTCTCAAATATCCCTACATGCTCTTTAACAATTTATGCTGAAGTCTTAAATGCAGGGAGAGACAGGGAGGAAAGATAATTTAAGAAGAGAGAGTGAGAGAGAAAGAGGGAGAGAGAGACACGGTGTGACTGTGGTGAGGGTCATGCGACCAGAGTTGATGTAGAGTCTCTTGCGAACTCCATGCTTCTGCTCCTCGAAAACCTGGCCCAGGCGACCTCTCCCTCCCCACATCCCGGTCCATCAGCCACCCTGGGGAGCGGTCGAGGCGTAGGTCACCCCCCCCTCTCATCTGTACTTCTCTTATGCTATCTCTCTCAGTTGCTCTCCCTGTCTCTGTCTCTGTCCCCCCATACCCCCGTCCCCGTCCCCGTCTCCATCCCTCCAAACGAGGCCATGCCGAGGAGGATGCTTGTGGTTTTCAGAGTTTTCATGAGTTATTCATTTTTAGTCAGGGAGAAGCAGACAGCCGGTCAAATCTGAAGACATCATACAATACAGAAGAGACGAGTATGGATGAGAACAAGAGTACTAGGCCACATGTGTTTTGAACACATAAAACCATCTGGGGGTTATTGAAGGGGAGGGACAGGCTTGTTGAGCAAGGGGCTGGTGTTTACATGAGTAATAGCATCATACTGGAATTATACTGGAATCCTGAGGTCATAGACATTATGTTAATAATGCATGCCCTGTGTAGACTACGCCCTGTTTAGACACCCCTCCCTGTTCTCACTGAGTAGAGTATATTGTTTTGTTGTTTTACATTTGCCGTAACCCTTCTTTTCAGGGTTACCACAGCAATAATACGTCAGCCAAAGAACAACGGATCCAAAACAAAGAGAATTGCAAAATCACTCATTGATTTTTCCAAACAAAGTATGAAAGCAGCGCCTTTAACTGTCTTCACTTAGCACTGATAATACATTTGACCTGGCCTCTTGTGTAATCCATTCTCAGAGTGATTAATATAGAATAGTATGCCATTCCTAAACTGTTCTTGGATGGCAGAGATTAGATTCTTAAGGAGAAGTGCAGATCTTCCCAGGAGTAGAATATAATTTATGAGTTCATTAATGTTACAGGGCCAGAGAGATGTGGGAACTATTGGGAGTGATATCTAACGGCATTCCAGGACATCTGTACATCCTGTCCAGCTGACTCTCCTCAAACAGACTCTCACAGATTAATCAAAGCCTCAACACTAAGTCACATACTCTGTGTGTGTGTATTTTGCTGTGTGTGTATATGTGGGCTAAAACATAATAACATACTGCTGAGGTTGTTACCATGACAGACCTGCACAGCAACAAGACTTCGGGTCAAAAAGAGGAGCCAGAGAGCTTCTTAATAAATTGAACGGTTCAGGCCTCATTGGCTGAATTTACACCTCATATGAACTGGAAACATGTATGTTGAAGTCTTTAATCCAGGCTGCTGCTCTTCGAAACCCCGGCCAGGTGACCTCAACCCTCCTCATGTCCTGGACCAACAGCCTCTCTTGGGAGAGGTTGAGGCGTGGGTCCCCCCTATTGTCCTCTCATGTGTACTTCTACTTTTTCCACACACAGCACACGCTCTTGCACACACACAGGCTTACTGAGCGGGCCCTAGTGGAGCCAGCAAGTTGTGTAAGGTGCGATTAGTTGAATAAGTCTGTGAGCTATTTTATCTTCATTTATAGGCTATTTGATCATTTATTTAGGGTGTATTGATCGAACGACAGCCTGTACAGGTCCGTACTGATGCACTTGTTTTTTTTTATTTTTAAACATAGTTAATAATTTAACATTTTAAATGTTTTTCTCTTTTGAGACTTTTGTGTGTTTAATGTTAACTGTTAATTTGTGATTGTTTATTTCACTTGATTTGGCAATGATAACATGTGTTTCCAATGCCAATAAAACCTGAAGAGCGAGAGAGAGAGCAAGCGAGACAGAGAGCAAGAGAGAGAGAGAGAGAGAGAGAGAGAGAGAGAGAGAGAGAGAGAATTGTCCTCATTATTTCTGGGTAACAATTACATTTCTTACTGTGATTGTTTTCAATTAAAAGGTTTGGAAAAAAACTAAAATATCTTCTTAGCAAAGAGCAATTTCTCAAGCAAGAATTTGCTAGGGCTGTCTGGGAGTGGTCTGAGTGGGGTGGGGGGTGGGGTGGGGGACTGAAAACTAGCTGTTATTACCAAATTAATGATGTCTGAATTAAAAGAAAATAACAAAACAGGCAGAGGAGGAAAATATGGATAGGATTTTCCCCTTAAAGTTATTAATTAATTTTGTAAATACAACTCCGGATCCAGTCTTCTCCATCACCCTCACTTTAATAAATACCAGCTATAGGCTGCCAGGATAATGGAATAGTTCCAAAAACTCCAAGCTAATACTTTAAAGTATTTGAAAGTGTCTGACTTATGTGTTTGACCCTGATGTACTGGTTGGTTCCCAGACTACAGGTACCTATATAACCAGTGTCCGGGCCCAGAGTGGAACGTCATGTGTCGGGGCTGCTGTGAGTACGACGTGATCCGCTGTAAGTGTCCCCTCCAAGGCACCCCCGTTGGCTACGCTGTGCCTTGCTGCCGCAACGCCCTCAACGAGTGTGACCCCTGCATCATTCACCCAGGTAAACATGTCCAACACACCACCATGCTGGCTCAAAACCTGGGATGTCTATCCATTGAGTTTTTTTTATCTGGTAAACCCATGGAGGACTGGTTGAATGCATTCCTGCATGCTGTGTACTCAATTGTATTGACAACAACATGGTCAGATACATTATTCATTATTCATCATGAGTTAATCATTAACATTTGGTTCATGCATGTGACCGACCAATACCTCATGAGCAGTGCTTAATTTGAGTCAGATACTGCCGGAACAAGATCCGGCACCTGTTCATTTTGGACTGTTTTATTCCGGAACCTAATTGGCGGGATCCGGTACCACTTGTGGCATGAAACATTACTATCACTTTTTGCAATGTACAAGACCAAAGTTCAAGTTTTGGTGCCTCTTCGTTAATTCTCCTGCCCCCACAAAAGAAAATGTCATGTGAAGAAGATTTTCAGCCTGGGCCTAATATTCTATGAGTTGATTTGGGTTGAGCCGGCCCGGGTTTATAGTTTGCGAAACATTGCCTGCAACTCTCATCTCTCCAGCGTGTTGCACTTCATCATTTATTTCCTTATAGAACCAAAGCTGCGCGAAAGGTTCTGGAGGAACTGCAGCACCCCCTGTTAAATTCAAATACATTTGCCAAAGTTATAGAAGTATTGCTGTCTGTTCAGAATTGCTGTCTGTTCAGAATGAAATCATTCAGAATAGCCTACTACACCATGGGAATCACTGTAATTTAGCCACAGAGGATCAACATCTTCTTTTAAAAAATAGCCTTTGTCGGAAACATACTGCAAATCTGTCAGTGAAAATACAGCACGCAGACAAAACAGGCCTTTCGCAATATTTCAAATACAGTCGAGGGAAATCACAGGTTCGAAAGCAATGACTTCTGCTGAAAAGAGAAGACTACTGGAAGGATACCGAAATATTTGATCAACTTCCAAATATTGTTTTACAAAAGAGAGGGGGTAGGCTTTTGGCACGAGCGCATCAACAATTGCCAGTGAAACTGGAAAGCATTTTCAGGACTATAATTTCATCCTCATATTGTAGCCTACAATATAATGTCTCCACACACTTAGGCTATTGATGGATTCAAGACAAGGTCGTTTTTATTGATCTCAGATTCTGAGATTTTCAGTGCCATTTCCATCATTTGTGAAGTATTAAAAAAGATTCTGCCAAAGTCTAAAGTAACATTTTTAAAAGGCCAACAATTTCCTGGACCATAGGCTACTAACATTTTTCCCCATGTGTGCAACTTCTAAGTGCCTCTACTGTACTGCTCTATGCCACTACCGCAAATGCAATGATATGCATGCAATGCTATATAATAAAGGTGATTTCTTTTCTTATGCTTTCTGATACCTCAGAAGTTCCCAGGTCACCCTCCTTTAGCACTCACTTTTGTTCCGGCACCTTCTGATTTACAAATTATGCACTGCTCAAAAGGCTTCTTCTCTCCAAGCTGAGACCTTGAAACTGAGACACCCCTTTTGGTTCTCAAAACAATGTTCTGGGCGTACTGACCAATTGATTGTACTAATTGAGAGGATTCCTCCCAGGCACGATCAATAAGTCAGTTGCATGCAACCCAGTCTAATTGGTTATTAGAAAAGCACAACCATAACATTTTCCTTCACACCTCTATGTTTGCTCTCCTGTTGTGTATTTACTCTGTGTGGGAGGTCTGTTGGAAATAACAAGGTTAATACAGCAGAAATAACCTAAGTGAAAACGTATTGCTGAAAAAGTACAATGAGTAGATATATAATATTTCACCACAAGTTGTTGCATGAATTATTGACCTATGGGAATATGCTAATACTTTCTCTTTATCAACGTATATTCTTAATCTGCTTCATCTTCAAATCACATGTAATAATATATGCCATTTAGCTGACGCTTTTATCCAAAGCGACTTATAGTCATGTGTGCATACATCCGACGTATGGGTGGTCCCGGGAATCGAACCCACTACCCTGGCGTTACAAGCGCCATGCTCTACCAACTGAGCCACAGAAGGACCACATGTACTCCTCGGCCTGAACTATTGGCCAGACACCCACACATTATTGACACATACACATGCACGCGCATCCCTTTCCACTCTGAGGATACTGTATGGAGGAGGAGACATGGTAAAGTCATGTGATGTTTACACTGATACCTGTTGATGTTTACATGTCCTGCTGCTGCATCCCTGACACCCATATCCCTGACACCCATATCCCTGACACCCATATCCCTGACTCCCAGCCTGTCTGTCCTCAGGATGTCTGCACTGCAGAGCACCACAGAACCCCCAAAGTGAAAATACATCTAAAACTCAGTCCTTCTGGGGGTTTTCTGGACATTTCTATTTCAGGAAGAACACATGTGTTTTTGTTGTTTAGTTACCCTGGTACAGTAGATGATGAGCCTGATGAGTTTAGCAGGACTGAGCTAAAAAGCAAACAGTCACTGAGTGGAGTAGAGTAGAGGTATGTGGCTGATTGTAACCCGAACAGTCATTGGGAACGGTCAAACCAAGTCTGTGACTGAATGCATCACCCTTATGGTGAAGAGGTTTTAGATGTTTTAGTGTTCAATCAGCACTATATAACCTCTCACTCTTTGTCTCTTTCTCCTCACATTCACCCTGTTTCTTTTCTTTTCTCTCCTCTCTCTGTCTTAGGTTGCAGCATATTTGAGAACTGTAAGCGGTGTAACAATGGGACGTGGGGGCCCAGAGATGATTTCTTCGTCAAGGGGAAGTACTGTGCTGAGTGTCGACCCGGCTGGTCAGGCGGTGACTGCTTGAGTGAGTTCACTCCTTCTTCCATATACCTCTACCCACATTACCTCCCAGCATTGTTACGGGTAAAACTCACCCTTAACCACAGATCTAGGATCAGTTTACCTTATTCCCCCAGTTCAAACAAAAACCATTAGGGGGATTAAATTATATTTGACCCTGTATCAGGGTTATAGGCAACTTCTACTAGCTTCCCTTCCATGCCTATAGGCACATACCTTCTACCTTCAACCCAGTTAAACTGAACAAAAATAGAAATGCAACATGCAACAATTTCTAAGATTCTACTGAATTATAGTTCATATAAGAAATATGTCAATTGAAATACATTCATTAGGCCCTAATCTATGGATTTCATATGAATAGGAATACAGATATGAATTTGAATTTGTTGTTCACAGATCATTAAAAAAAGAGGTAGAAGTGTGGATCAGAAAAACAGTCAGCATCTGGTGTGACTCCATTTGCCTCATGCAGCGTGACACATCTCCTTCTCGTAGTGGATCAGGCTGTTGATTGTGGACTGTGGGATGTAGTCCAACTCTTCTTCAATGGCTGTGTGAAGTAACTGGTTATTGCCGGGAACTGGAACACACTGACACACACGTCAATCCAGAGCATCCCAAACATGCTCAAAAGGTGACAGTTCTACTGAGTATGCAGGCCATGGAACAATTGGAATTGCAGGAATTGTATACAAATCCTTGCAACGTGGGGCCATGCATTATCATGCTGAAACATGAGGCGGATGAATGGCATAACAATGGGCCTTGGGATCTTGTTTCGTTATCTCTGTGCATTCAAATTGCAAACGATAAAATGCCATTTTGTTCGTTGTCTGTAGTTTATTCCTGCCCATACCATAACCCCACCGCCACCATGGGGCACTCTAGTCACAATGTTGAAATCAGCAAGGCACTCGCCCACATGACGCCATACACTTGGTCTGTGGTTGTGAGGCCGGTTGGACGTACTGCCAATTTCTCTAAAACAACATTGGAGGCTGCTTATGGTAGAGAAATGTACATTATATTCTCTGGCAACAGCTTTGGTGGACATTCCTGCAGTCAGCATGCCAATTTCACACTCCCTCAAAACATGTGACATCTGTAGCATTGTGTTGATCATTACACAATGTTCACCTGTGTAATGATCGTGCTGTTTAATCATCTTCTTGATATGCCACAACTGTCAGATGGATGGATTATCTTGGCAAAGGAGAAATGCTCACTAACATGGATGTAAGCAAATGTGTGCACAAAATATTAGAAAAATAAGCTTTTTATGCGAATGGAACATTTCTGTGACCTTCCACTTTGTGTTTATTTTTGTTCAGTGTACTATAGGAGAGACGTCTGGCACAACCGTATGTTTGGTGGATGAAAGCTAAATGCCTCAGGGTTTTATCATTCAATGAGCTGAAACAACAAGTCAAGACACTGTTAATCAACATCCTGGAATCTCACAATACCATTTGATATGTCATGTCTGGAGTATAGCTTTAACAATATGCAAATAACAAAATGTGCTGTGAGGCACAGGTAGAAAGACTTTTCATCAACAGCAGAAACTTGGCATGTATTTGCGGCTCTGGGCCGCAGGCCTGTGGTTTCTGCCTATTTTGTATATTTTTTCCAGCCTGCAGTTTTAATTTGTCTCCCACTGGAAATGTATTCTTTTTTTCATGTATTTTTTATGTGCTATCTAGAAACTAAACGGTTCTTAGGCTGAGCCCATAGGAGAACCCTTTATACAGAGGGTTCTACATTGAACCCAAAAGTGTTCTACCTGGAACCAAAAATGGTTCTCCTATGGGGACAGCCGAAGAACCCTTTTGGAACCCTTTTTTCTATGAGTGTATACCATTTTCTTACTATGTAACTAATAACCAACATGCAATACCTCAACTCTAGAATGCAATAACATAGTGTAATTTGTAAACATTTCTAAAAACATAATTCAAATTTTGACATTATGGGGTTTTGTGTGTACTGTAGATCAGTGCCTTCAGAAGGTGTTCACACCCATTGCTTTGTCGGACTAAAATTGATTTAATTTTATTTATTTAATATAAACGATCGAATGGAATAAATTATATATACTGTATACACATTGTTGTCCTTAAAGCCATTTTTCCACAACTTTGGAAGTATGCTTGTCCATTTGGAAGACCCATTTGCGACCAAGCATTAACTTCCTGACTGATGTCTTGAAATGTTTCTTTAATATATCCACAGAATTTTCCTACCTCATGATGCCATCTATTTTGTGAAGTGCACCAGTCCCTCCTGCAGCAAAGCACCCCCAAAACATGATGCTGCCACCTCTGTGCTTCACGGTTGGGATGGTGTTCTTCGGCTTGCAAGCACCCCCCTTTTTCCTCCAAACATAACGATGGTCATTATGGCCAAACAGTTCTATTTTTGTTTCATCAGACCAGAGGACATTTCTCCAAAAGTATGATCTTCATCCCCATGTGCAGTTGCAAACTGTAGTCTGGCTTTTTAATGGGTGTTTTGGAGCAGTGGCTTCTTCCTTGCATGAGCGGCCTTTCAGGTTATGTCGATATTTTCTGGAATTTTCCAAGCTGTTTAAAGGCACAGTCAACTTAGTGTATGTAAACTTCTGACCCACTGGAATTGTGATACAGTGAATTATAAGTTAAATCATCTCTGTAAACAATTGTTGGAAAAATTACTTGTGTCATGCAGAAAGTAGATGTTATAGTCTTGGCAAATCAGTTAGGACAAGTAATTTGTGGAGTGCTTGAAAAACAAGTTTTAATGACTCCAACCCAAGTTTATGTAAACTTCCGACAACAACTGTATATTTTTTTACACTAAAATATATTGATTAGATACTGTAAGTATTCAACCCCCTGCGTCAATACATGTTAGAATCACCTTTGGCATCGATTACAGCTGTAAGTCTTTCTGGGTAAATCTCTAAGGGATTTGCAGACTGAACCAAGGTGGTAAGGTGAAAAGGTGGAAAGCAGACTGAACCAGGTTTTCCTCTTGGATCTTATCTGTGCTTAGCTCTATTCTGTTTATTTTTACCCAAAACTAAACTACATAGGCCTTGCCAATGACAAGCACACCCATAATATGATGCAGCCACCACCATGCGTGAAAACACATACTCAGTCATGTGTTGGATTTGCCCAAAACATAACACCTTGTATTCAGTATTACTTTAGTGCCTTATTGCAAACAGGATGCATGTTTTGGAATATTTTTATTGTGCACAGGCTTCCTTCTTTCCACTCTGTCATTTATGTTAGGATTGCGGAGTAATTACAATGTTTTGGATCCATCCTCAGTTTTCTCCGATCACAGCCATTAAACTCGAACTGTTTTAATATCACCATTGGCCTCATGGTGAAATGCCTGAGCGGTTTCCTTTCCCACTGGCAACTTAGTTAGGAAGGGCGCCTGTATCTTTGCAGTAACTGTGTATATTGATACACCATCCAAAATGTAATTAATACCTTCACCATGCTCAAAGGGATATTCAGTGTCTCCTTTATTTTATTTTTACCCATCTACCAATAGGTGCCTTTATTTGTGAGGCCTTGTAATACCGCCCTGCTCTTTGTCGTGAAATACACTGCTTGACTGAGGGAAGTTACAAATAATTGGATGTTTTGGGTACAGAGATAGGGTAGTCCTTTACAAATCATGTTAAAACACTATTATTGCACACAGAGTGAGTCCATACAACGTATTATGTGACTTGTTACTTTACTCCTGAACTTATTTAAGCTTGCCGTAACAAAAGGGTTGAATACTTAAAATGTGACCGACCTGCTCGATTCGGTCTTATGTCGCAAATTTGAAACTGTGTTTCTTACATTGGATAAAAGTAGAGACTCAGAACTAGACAATGTTATATCATACACTACAGTTGAGGAACAATGGAAAAGTAATTATTCTTTGAAAGTTGATACATTTGTAACCTTACTTGAATGTTTTGGTAAACCTACTGGAGAGCTCTCCTGTGTCTACACCCATTCAGCATTGTTCACACCCTCTTAAGCCTTAGTCCCACCCATCTCTTTAAGGATTCACATATGAGGCCAAGTACTGAACAACCAAAGATTTCAAGACTAAAGGCCGGTTTATACTATGTCTATTGAAAGTTGTTGCAGTGAAATCATGAACATGCTATTGTCGTCCGACATCAAACTTGTCGTTTGTCAATTTGAAAAAGTATAAACACAAAAACTACAGGCTGCATGACATCAGCAGCCTGATGGTACAAAATAGCATAACTACTGTAGTGTATTTTAACACCAATAAATACACCCATTTAAAATATGTATTTAGTGTATGTCAATCTAGCAAACCAGGCAACTAAAAGCAACTTTTCTAAACACTGTTTTGGTTTGTTTTTAGCTTGTTAGCCAGCTAGCTAATTTTAAGTTAGCTGGCTAGCCAGCTCCAATAATGACCATGCCATATAGCTGACAACGTCTTCACTTTAGCTCATTTGTCTTCATTATTACAGAAAATAAACTCACCACAAAATTATTATATACAAGTTAATGGCGAGCCAATTACAGAAAGCTTACGGGTGTGAGTGTGACGAAACAAAAGCAGGGCTTTCTTCAGGAGAATTTTAGAACTTGGACACTGTCTCATTGACCTAACGTTGTATTCTAATTTGACTTTGGTGCAGGTCACATTCTTCACATTACCGTTTCTGGTAAACACATACTATATCAAATAAAATCTAAGTTGATTTGTCACATGCACAGGTTACATAAAATGTAGTGAAATTGTTACTTGCTTATTAGGAGTATTTTGTTTAAACATGTAGCTAGCTAGCTAAATAATTAACCATAATCCCAACTCATAACGTTACTACCCTCTATGAATCTTCAGGTTTCTAACCATTCAGGTTCAATTTTGGCTAGCTAGTTAACATTACGCTATAACTAGCAATGCAAATGGCTCTGGGATACAAATAATAGACAGATCATACACGTAACATTAGCTAATGAGCCAGCCAGCTAACATTAGCTAGCCAGCTAGCTATCTAACAGTAGGTTTTTAACTTCAAATTAAAATGACTTTCTGACAAAATTAGAAACATATAATATCTGAAAATGTAGCTAGCTAGACTATCTTAATCATATATATGGATGGACCCTTCTCCCTCTCTGTCACGAATGCCATGGTTGCCCTTAGTTTGAAGATGTAATCCGGAGCCAGGTGTTTTAGACAACAGCCTTCTCTGTGTTCTCTTTTCAACTCACTCTGCGTATTTGCAATTAAACGGCAGAATTTCCTTCATACCCTTAGCTATCATACTCTAAAAAAGTTTATATTCAAATGCCTCTCCTGTGAAGTAGTGAGGCGCGACATACACCTAGTTCACTGAAATGAGTCACAAATGTGGAAAAAGTCAAGGGTTGTGAATACTTTCTGAAGGCACTGTATGAGCTACACAACACATTGATTTACTTATAATGACTAGAAACTGGCCAAATTATGATTAAAATGATCAACTAGTATGCTGTTTTACAGTAACATATAATTACATCAAGAAATGAAAAGCCTATTGCATTGCATAATTATGTAAAGTGTGAGCTCTGAGTGGTTCTTTTCCTGTTTACAGAGTGTGGAGGAGTGATCCGTAAACATCAGGGCCACATAGTCCTGGAGAGTTACCCCACCAACGCTCGTTGTGAGTGGACTGTTCAGGTGGACCAAGCATTCACCATCGATTTCAGGTGGGTGTGACCAAACATGTATTTGACCTGGGTTGTCTCTGAACTTCAAGACCGAGTTAGTTCACTGAAGTTAAAAACCTCTACAGGACTGGTGTCCCCAAACCGGGACGGTTGAGCTAATGTTCGTTAATGTGATTAGCATGACGGTGTAAGTAACAGCAACCTTTCCAGGACATAGACATGTCTTATACGATCAGAAAGCTCAAATTCTTGTTAATTTAACTGCACTGTCTAATTTACAGTAGCTAATACAGTGAAAAAATACCATACTATTGTTTGAGGTGTGTGCACAACAACATTTTTTTGATCAATTGATACATTCACCTCTGAAGGTAAATAATGTACTTACATTCAGTAAACTTGCTCTGATTTGAATCCTGAGGGTCCCAGTGATAAAATGTACCACAGTTTTGTTTGATAAAATCCATTTTTATATTCAAATGTAAGATCTGGGTCCTACAGTTTGAACCCCTGCTGCCTCCGGCTCCACACCCATCCCGCCTAGCCATCTAGATGTGTGAAAGTTAGGGTAAAAGCTAATGATCCATCATGTATGACATTTGTGGGAGCGTGTACATTTAAATGTTATATTACCATATCATTTTTGTATTTTCTCTATAGTTATGTACTTAAAAATGCATCAATTTACCAATTCGGCACCTTTGGGCAGACTTGATACAAAATATTGTCCAGTATTATTGGATCAATCTGAAACTTTGCACCCACACTGCGGTCATCTAGTGGACAAAATTTTAATTGCACCAAAACTGCAATATTATATTATGGCCTTTCTCTTGCATTTCAAAGATGATGGAACAAAAAATATTTAGAAAACTCATGTTTTTTTTGCTTTTTATTATCTTTTACCAGATCTAATGTGTTATATTCTCCTACAGTCATTTCACATTTCCACAAACTTCAAAGTGTTTTCTTTCAAATGGTATCAAGCATATGCATATCCTTGCTTCAGGTCCTGAGCAACAGGCAGTTAGATTTGGGTATGTCATTATTGGCGAAATTGAAAAAAAGGGTCAGATCCTTAGGAGATTTAATTCATTTAAGCCTGGTGTTGCTAAATGAAAGCTAGTTCTAGCTAGTCAAGCATTGTGAAACAATCAGTGTCACTTAGTCATATTTTCCTATTGACCCGAAAAGGCTAGACTTTGGCCTCTCTGGTGACCATCTGTAATAGTTATTAATACTTGACCCATTTAAGACTAATTTAAGTTCAGTTTTCACAGTTCTATGAGAGGTATTTCATGGCCCAATGTCTAGACGAATGTTGGAACCACACAAAGTCTTGAATAAAAGTCATTGCATTTCATTTATGTGATGTATTTTTTTATGTGATGTATTTTTTCCAAAATACATAAAACGTTTTGACAGGCAAGCATATATTTGAGGGCTTTTATGATAAAAAAAAAAGCCGCATTGAATATTGAGCTGCATTGAGTCTGTTGGCACAATACGTAGTACATACTGTAATAGCTTTGAGTGTTAAAATAAACAGATCCATAGTAAAAAAAATAGCATTCTTCACATACACATAAAGTTCCAGGTTAAACTAAACAACCATGCCAAGCTCAGACAAGCTCCATGATCAGATGACAAATGTGTCTGCAAGTACAGTGAAGACATAAAACAGGTTTCCAGGCCCGCTTGGGCTACCGTCACATGACATGGTCTATCGACAGAAAGAGATTGATGAAATATCTCCAAGTGAAGAAATAGGGCCTCATACTGCTGTTTTATGTATTATATGACATACAAGCCACAGAAACCATGAATGAAATAGTGCTCTTCTCTGTTTCATGTTGCTCTGCTCATAGTTGGACTAATGGAAAGTTATGAGTTTTGGCATCAGCCAGCTAAACCTTACTGGCAGGGCCATCTTCTATTTATTACTCACTACTCTTGGCTACATCACGCTTATTTATTGCCGTACTAATGAAGGACAACAACACACTCAGCGAGTTACACAGCAACACACGCTGCATGCCAATACTTTTAAGGCCCTAAGATATTCCCGAATACGAAAACCCAGGGTCAATTAGCACAAGCCCCTTTTTTATTTTTTTTAACTAGGAAAGTCAGTTAAGAACAAATTCTTATTTTCAAAGTCAGCCTAGGAACAGTGGGTTAACTGCGTCGTTCAGGGGCAGAACAACAGATTTGTATCTTGTCAAATAGCGGATTCAAACTTTCAACCTTTTGGTTACTAGTCCAACACTCTAACCACTAGGCTACCCTGCTGCCCTTGCCCTAAGAGACTGTCACGCACTGACCTTAGATATCCTGTTTATCTCTATTTGGTTTGGTCAGGGTGTAATTTGGGGTGGGTATTCTATGTTCTATTATTTGTATTTCTATGTTTTGGCCGGGTAGGGTTCTCAATCAGGGACAGCTGTCTATCGTTGTCTCTGATTGAGAACCATACTTAGGTAGCCCTATTTCCCACCTGTCTTTGTGGGATGTTGACTTTGTTTATGGCACTTATCCTTAAGCATCACAGTTTGTTTTGTAGTGTTTATTGTTTTGTTTGGCGTCTTTTTCTAATTAAGAAAACATGTACGCTCCCCACGCTGCACCTTGGTCCTCTTCATTCAACGGCCGTGTCAGAACTTCCCACCACAAACGGACCAAGCAGCATGGTAAGGAGGAGCAGCGTGTTCAGGATTCATGGACTTGGGAATAAATCCTGGATGGGAAAGGACCCTGGAGGCAGGCTGGGGAATATTGCCGTCCGAAAGAGGAACTGGAAGCAGCTAAAGCTGAGCGGTGGTGATATGAGGAGGCTAACCATCGAAGCAGGCACGAGAGGCAGCCCCAAAATAATTTTTGGGAGGGGCACACGGGGAGTGTGGCAGAGTCAGGATTCAGACCTGAGCCAACTCCCCATGCTTACCGTGGCGAGCATGTGACTGGTCAAGCACCATGCTAAGGGGTGATGCGCACGGTGTCTCAAGTGAGCATTCACAGGCCGGCGTGTTCTGTGCCAGCGTCCCGCATTTACAGGGTGGAAGTGGGCATCCAGCCAGAATGGGTTGTGCCAGCTCTGCGCTCGAGACCGCAAGTGCGCCTCCACAGCCCAGTGTATCCGGTGCCTCTGCCAAGACCTAAGCCTCCTGTATGTCTCCCCAGCCTGGTGAGTCCTGTGCCTGCTCCCAAAGCCAGGCCTCCTGTGTGTCTCTCCATTCCAGTGATGATCCAAGGCAAGAACTTTCAAGTGATGATTCTTGGCACGAAGCCTCCAGTGATGATCCATGGCACGAAGCCTCCAGTGATGATCCATGGCACAAAGCCTCCAGTGATGATCTATGGCACGAAGCCTCCAGTGATGATCCATGGCACGAAGCCTCCAGTGATGATCCATGGCACGAAGCCTCCAGTGATGATCCATGGCACGATCCAGTTTGTTTTGTAAGCCTCCAGTGATGATCTATGGCACGAAGCCTCCAGTGATGATCCATGGCACGAAGCCTCCAGTGATGATCCATGGCACGAAGCCTCCAGTGATGATCCATGGCATGAAGCCTCCAGTGAGGAGTCCTGGCACGAAGCCTCCAGTGAGGATTTATGGCACAACGCCTCCAGCGACGGTCCGGAGCCTCCAGCGATGGTCCGGAGCCCCCAGCGACGGTTTCCAGTCCGGGGCCCGCAGGGACGGTCTCCGGTCCGAGACTTTGATAACACTTAGGGAAACTTGGTATTGTGACAAAGTCTGATTTAAAATATGAAGTAAAATTATCCTTTATATGTTGAGCCAAAGATCTTAAATCTACCAATATAGATTGTAAACTCACACTCCATCCAAATCCTTGTTTTCTGTATTCCCTGTACTGTTTCCAGCTGGCATCACTCACTGTTCTGTCCCAACAAAAATCCAAGCTTGTTCATTAAAAGGATATACCAATATGCTTCTCTCACCAAGTATCCTATTCCCTTAAACTCCAATTAAAACAGGTCCCAAAGCCACACAGGCCTATGGATGACCTTATATTCACAGGGAAAGCTGACGAAGCATGGTGGGAGTTGACATCAGTGTATTCACCAATCATACTATTCAGCTTGGCAGTGTGACATTTTGAGTTAATAAGCAATCGTACATCAAAGACACTTCAACAACTTTCAATCAATCACTTACAATCAGACCAGTGTTAATACAGTCAGTCACACATGTTTGATTTGATGACTGATTCTGAAGAATGAGATCAGATATTTACAGGCATCAAACACACATACCAGACATTTGTCACTGTGTTCAAAATATACAACTGGAAAATGGAAAACTGTGGGGATCCGTATTGAGTGTTATGTGCAAATGTACTCTTAAAGGGTGAACACATCAAGTATCCCTAAGATGTTTCTAATAGTACTGAAGCTTGACTACTAATATAAAGGAATGTTTTCTATAACTGGACATGTGTTAACTCAAACATCCGTCGTTGTAAAATGCATGTCTGAAATATGTTCTGTTTTCGCAGCCCGTGTCACTAACAATTGTATCGTCATATCTTACATTTTTGATCTTAGCTCAAGTGCATTATTGTCCCATTAGTAACAATTGTAGCTTTGTTGCCTCAAATTGGATAGCATTAGACATGATCTCCGCTGAAAGCCTTGCAGATACATTTTTGATAACGACTGAGTCCATTTTTTTTTAGCATTGATCTCTTTCGCAGGCAAGGGAAGCTTAAAAAAAGATGACTGTATGAAAAAGTACTCATCAGTGTTGCCTTCGTGAAAAGACTCCATATCCGTAATAGATTTCGCTTTCACCACAACGGGAGGAATTTAAACATTCAATTCTCACCTCCATTTAAAAGGAAGTGAGTTGTGCAAAGTAGTGGAATCACTGTTCCAATCACTACTGCTGGCTGTAGTAAAAGTCAGGGGTGTGAGATGGTGCCAGCCAGGATGGCAGCACCAGTAAAGCCAGGTAGGCAGAGCGCTCCAGTAAAAACAAGGGCTCGAGCAGGAAAAAAAGAGAAGTCTCCCTACTCAGAGTCAAGGGGGGCAACGAGGTGCACTAACACGCCATTTACATCATGTTTACTATGTAGACCACGTGAAAAACCTCTTAATTAGTTTTAAATGGAAAATCCAGGCCTGGCTACTGCAATGAAAACTTTCTGTCTGGAATAAACAGAGGAGTGACAGGATGAGTGAATGGTATAAGTGACTAGCTGAAACAAACCGTGCCAATTGGCTTCCGTATACACACCTTTTAAATGTCACTGCAAGAGAATAGGTACGTTCTCAAAACACATACTTTTTTCACTTGCAATGTTTTAGCTGTAGACACATATATTTCCAGGTTAATGATCTCTCGCCCGAGATGGCATAGCAGTTCAGACGTCTTTTGTCCTTGTCTTGTCGTGTCCTGTATATATATATATTTACAACTTTTTTTCACATACATTTTATTTTTATTTTCCATCAACTCATCTTCAAAACACTCTCCTGCAACCCGCCTCAACAATTTATATTTATAAATAAGTATTATTTACCTCAAATCTGCAATCCTCCAAGAAGCTAGCCAGAAGCTAGCCAGAAACTCCAAGAAGCTAGCCAGAAACTAACCAGAAGCTAGCCAGGAGCTAGCTAGAAGCTAATCAGAAGCTAGTTCAGAAGCTAGTTAGCTTCTTTACTGGCAAATCGTTAGTATTCAGCTAACCACGGTTTGTGGTCATCAGCTATCCTTTAGCTCGAAAATCTATCGCCAGTTTTGTACGGCGCAGCGCGGCTTGGAACGGAACATACCGGACCATTTTTTCTCTCCATGTCCTTGGATTTCAACTGCTCTCTGGACATTCATTCCCGGATCTCACAGCTAGCTAGCTGCTATCCGTGTGTCTATCTGCTCTCATCGATTCCGGAGCAAACATCAATTACTCCGGAGCTAGCCAGCTCCGTCAATCACTCCTGAGCTCCGTCAATCACTCCTGGGCTGCAGTCACCTATCCGGACCCGTTTTACTGCCTACGCGGAGCCACACCGGGCCTTCACAACTGGACTGCCGACGTTATCTACCCGAAGAAGATCCGGCTGGCTCCTCCGTCGCGACGTTACCTGAACGCCCATCTGCGGCCTGCTAACCGTTAGCTGTCTTACCGACTACTCTCAGAATAGACAATCGGACAATTTATTTATTTTTATTATTATTATGTTTCTTCTTGGGCCTCTATAACTATATCTATTGTTTTTATTTGATTTTTGTTGTTGTATGATTTGGACTAATCCCCTCTACCACACGGAACCCCACTAATCTACTGACGGAACGCAAGATGTGGCTAACAACAGACCTCCATCCTATGCTAGCTTGCTACCGATGTCCTGGCTAGCTGTCTAAATCGCCGTGACCCCCAAACCAACCACTCCACTCACTGGACTCTTTTGATCACTCGACTAAGGATGCCTCTCCTTAATGTCAATATGTCTTGACCATTGCTGTTCTGGTTAGTGTTTATTGGCTTATTTCACTGTAGAGCCTCTAGTCCTGCTCACTATACCTTATCCAATTTATTAGTTCCACCACCCACACATGCAATGACATCTCCTGGTTTCAATGATGTTTCTAGAGACAATATCTCTCTCTTCATCACTCAATACCTAGGTTTACCTCCACTGTATTCACATCCTACCATACCTTTGTCTGTACATTATACCTTGATGCTATTTTATCGCCCCCAGAAACCTGCTTTTACTCTCTGTTCCAGACGTTCTAGACGACCAATTCTTATTGCTTTTAGCCGTACCCTTATTCTTCTCCTCCTATGTTCCTCTGGCGATGTAGAGGTGAATCCAGGCCCTGCAGTGCCTAGCTCCACTCCTATTCCCCAGGCGATCTCTTTTGATGACTTCTGTAACCGTAATAGCCTTGGTTTCATGCATGTTAACATTAGAAGCCTCCTCCCCAAGTTTTTCTATTCAGCTTTAGCACATCTCTGCAAATTATCAACCCGGATGGAACCTCTTGGATATTGATCTCATCCTGTCAGTAGAGGATGCCTGGATATTTTTTTTAAATGCCTTCCTAACCATCTTAAATAAACATGCCCCATTCAAGAAATTTAGAACCAGGAACAGATATAGCCCTTGGTTCTCCCCAGACCTGACTGCCCTTAACCAACACAAAAACATCCTATGGCGTTGTGCATTAGCATCGAACAGCCCCCGTGATATGCAGCTGTTCAGGGAAGCTAGAAACCGTTATACACAGGCAGTTAGAAAAGCCAAGGCTAGCTTTTTCAAGCAGAAATTTGCTTCCTGCAACACCAACTCAAAAAAGTTCTGGGACACTGTAAAGTCCATGGAGAATAAGAACACCTCCTCCCAGCTGCCCACTGCACTGAAGATAGGAAACACTGTCACCACTGATAAATCCACCATAATTGAGAATTTCAGTAAGCATTTTTCTACGGCTGGCCATGCTTTCCACCTGGCTACTCCTACCCCGGTCAACAGCACTGCACCCCCAACAGCAACTCGCCCAAGCCTTCCCCATTTATCCTTCTCCCAAATCCATTCAGCTGATGTTCTGAAAGAGCTGAAAAATCTGGACCCCTACAAATCAGCCGGGCTAGACAATCTGGACCCTTTCTTTCTAAAATTATCTGCCGAAATTGTTGCCACCCCTATTACTAGCCTGTTCAACCTCTCTTTCGTGCCGTCTGAGATTCCCAAAGATTGGAAAGCAGCTGCGGTCATCCCCCTCTTCAAAGGGGGGACACTCTTGACCCAAACTGCTACAGACCTATATCTATCCTACCATGCCTTTCTAAGGTCTTCGAAAGCCAAGTCAACAAACAGATTACCGACCATTTCGAATCTCACCATACCTTCTCTGCTATGCAATCTGGTTTCCGAGCTGGTCATGGGTGCACCTCAGCCACGCTCAAGGTCCTAAACGATATCTTAACCGCCATCGATAAGAAACATTACTGTGCAGCCGTATTCATTGATCTGGCCAAGGCTTTCGACTTTGTCAACGACCACATCCTCATCGGCAGACTCGACAGCCTTGGTTTCTCAAATGATTGCCTCGCCTGGTTCACCAACTACTTCTCTGATAGAGTTCAGTGTGTCAAATCGGAGGGTCTGCTGTCCGGACCTCTGGCAGTCTCTATGGGGGTGCCACAGGGTTAAATTCTTGGACCGACTCTCTTCTCTGTATACATCAATGAGGTCGATCTTGCTGCTGGTGAGTCCCTGATCCACCTCTACGCAGACGACACCATTCTGTATACTTCCGGCCCTTCTTTGGACACTGTGTTAACAACCCTCCAGGCAAGCTTCAATGCCATACAACTCTCCTTTCGTGGCCTCCAATTGCTCTTAAATACAAGTAAAACTAAATGCATGCTCTTCAACCGATCGCTACCTGCACCTACCCGCCTGTCTAACATCACTACTCTGGATGGCTCTGACTTAGAATACGTGGACAACTACAAATACTTAGGTGTCTGGTTAGACTTTAAACTCTCCTTCCAGACCCATATCAAACATCTCCAATCCAAAGTTATATCTGGAATTGGCTTACTATTTCCCAACAAAGCTTCCTTCACTCATGCTGCCAAACATACCCTTGTAAAACTGACCATCCTACCAATCCTCGACTTTGGCGATGTCATTTACAAAATACCCCAATACCCTACTCAACAAATTGGATGCAGTCTATCACAGTGCAATCCGTTTTGTCACCAAAGCCCCATATACTACCCACCATTGCGACCTGTACGCTCTCGTTGGCTGGCCCTCGCTTCATACTCGTCGCCAAACCCACTGGCTCCATGTCATCTACAAGACCCTGCTAGGTAAAGTCCCCCCTTATCTCAGCTCGCTGGTCACCATAGCATCTCCCACCTGTAGCACACGATCCAGCAGGTATATCTCTCACCCCCAAAACCAATTATTTCTTTGGCCGCCTCTCCTTCCAGTTCTCTGCTGCCAATGACTGGAACGAACTACAAAAATCTATGAAACTGGAAACACTTATCTCCCTCACTAGCTTTAAGCACCAACTGTCAGAGCATCTACATTTACATTTACATTTAAGTCATTTAGCAGACGCTCTTATCCAGAGCGACTTACAAATTGGTGCATTCACCTTATGACATCCAGTGGAACAGCCACTTTACAATAGTGCATCTAAATCTTTTAGGGGGGTGAGAAGGATTACTTATCCTATCCTAGGTATTCCTTAAAGAGGTGGGGTTTCAGGTGTCTCCGGAAGGTGGTGATTGACTCCGCTGTCCTGGCGTCGTGCGGGAGTTTGTTCCACCATTGGGGGGCCAGAGCAGCGAACAGTTTTGACTGGGCTGAGCGGGAACTGTACTTCCTCAGTGGTAGGGAGGCGAGCAGGCCAGAGGTGGATGAACGCAGTGCCCTTGTTTGGGTGTAGGGCCTGATCAGAGCCTGGAGGTACTGAGGTGCCGTTCCCCTCACAGCTCCGTAGGCAAGCACCATGGTCTTGTAGCGGATGCGAGCTTCAACTGGAAGCCAGTGGAGAGAGCGGAGGAGCGGGGTGACGTGAGAGAACTTGGGAAGGTTGAACACCAGACGGGCTGCGGCGTTCTGGATGAGTTGTAGGGGTTTAATGGCACAGGCAGGGAGCCCAGCCAACAGCGAGTTGCAGTAATCCAGACGGGAGATGACAAGTGCCTGGATTAGGACCTGCGCCGCTTCCTGTGTGAGGCAGGGTCGTACTCTGCGGATGTTGTAGAGCATGAACCTACAGGAACGGGCCACCGCCTTGATGTTAGTTGAGAATGACAGGGTGTTGTCCAGGATCACGCCAAGGTTCTTAGCGCTCTGGGAGGAGGACACAATGGAGTTGTCAACCGTGATGGCGAGATCATGGAACGGGCAGTCCTTCCCGGGAGGAAGAGCACCTCCGTCTTGCCGAGGTTCAGCTTGAGGTGGTGATCCGTCATCCACACTGATATTTCTGCCAGACATGCAGAGATGCGATTCGCCACCTGGTCATCAGAAGGGGGAAAGGAGAAGATTAATTGTGTGTCGTCTGCATAGCAATGATAGGAGAGACCATGTGAGGTTATGACAGAGCCAAGTGACTTGGTGTATAGCGAGAATAGGAGAGGGCCTAGAACAGAGCCCTGGGGGACACCAGTGGTGAGAGCGCGTGGTGAGGAGACAGATTCTCGCCACGCCACCTGGTAGGAGCGACCTGTCAGGTAGGACGCAATCCAAGCGTGAGCCGCGCCGGAGATGCCCAACTCGGAGAGGGTGGAGAGGAGGATCTGATGGTTCACAGTATCGAAGGCAGCCGATAGGTCTAGAAGGATGAGAGCAGAGGAGAGAGAGTTAGCTTTAGCAGTGCGGAGCGCCTCCGTGATACAGAGAAGAGCAGTCTCAGTTGAATGACTAGTCTTGAAACCTGACTGATTTGGATCAAGAAGGTCATTCTGAGAGAGATAGCGGGAGAGCTGGCCAAGGACGGCACGTTCAAGATTTTGAGAGAAAAGAAAGAAGGGATACTGGTCTGTAGTTGTTGACATCGGAGGGATCGAGTGTAGGTTTTTTCAGAAGGGGTGCAACTCTCGCTCTCTTGAAGACGGAAGGGACGTAGCCAGCGGTCAGGGATGAGTTGATGAGCGAGGTGAGGTAAGAGAGAAGGTCTCCGGAAATGGTCTGGAGAAGAGAGGAGGGGATAGGGTCAAGCGGGCAGGTTGTTGGGCGGCCGGCCGTCACAAGACGCGAGATTTCATCTGAAAAGAGAGAGGGGAGAAAGAGGTCAGAGCACAGGGTAGGGCAGTGTGAGCAGAACCAGCGGTGTCGTTTGACTTAGCAAACGAGGATCGGATGTCGTCGACCTTCTTTTCAAAATGGTTGACGAAGTCATCTGCAGAGAGGGAGGAGGGGGGGGGGAGGATTCAGGAGGGAGGAGAAGGTGGCAAAGAGCTTCCTAGGGTTAGAGGCAGATGCTTGGAATTTAGAGTGGTAGAAAGTGGCTTTAGCAGCAGAGACAGAGGAGGAAAATGTAGAGAGGAGGGAGTGAAAGGATGCCAGGTCCGCAGGGAGGCGAGTTTTCCCTCATTTCCGCTCGGCTGCCCGGAGCCCTGTTCTGTGAGCTCGCAATGAGTCGTCGAGCCACGGAGCGGGAGGGGAGGACCGAGCCGGCCTGGAGGATAGGGGACATAGAGAGTCAAAGGATGCAGAAAGGGAGGAGAGGAGGGTTGAGGAGGCAGAATCAGGAGATAGGTTGGAGAAGGTTTGAGCAGAGGGAAGAGATGATAGGATGGAAGAGGAGAGAGCGGGGGAGAGAGAGCGAAGGTTGGGACGGCGCGATACCATCCGAGTAGGGGCAGTGTGGGAAGTGTTGGATGAGAGCGAGAGGGAAAAGGATACAAGGAAGTGGTCGGAGACTTGGAGGGGAGTTGCAATGAGGTTAGTGGAAGAACAGCATCTAGTAAAGATGAGGTCGAGCGTGTTGCCTGCCTTGTGAGTAGGGGGGAAGGTGAGAGGGTGAGGTCAAAAGAGGAGAGGAGTGGAAAGAAGGAGGCAGAGAGGAATGAGTCAAAGGTAGACGTGGGGAGGTTAAAGTCGCCCAGAACTGTGAGAGGTGAGCCGTCCTCAGGAAAGGAGCTTATCAAGGCATCAAGCTCATTGATGAACTCTCCGAGGGAACCTGGAGGGCGATAAATGATAAGGATGTTAAGCTTGAAAGGGCTGGTAACTGTGACAGCATGGAATTCAAAGGAGGCGATAGACAGATGGGTAAGGGGAGAAAGAGAGAATGACCACTTGGGAGAGATGAGGATCCCGGTGCCACCACCCCGCTGACCAGAAGCTCTTGGGGTGTGCGAGAACACGTGGGCGGACGAAGAGAGAGCAGTAGGAGTAGCAGTGTTATCTGTGGTGATCCATGTTTCCGTCAGTGCCAAGAAGTCGAGGGACTGGAGGGAGGCATAGGCTGAGATGAACTCTGCCTTGTTGGCCGCAGATCGGCAGTTCCAGAGGCTACCGGAGACCTGGAACTCCACGTGGGTCGTGCGCGCTGGGACCACCAGATTAGGGTGGCTGCGGCCACGCGGTGTGGAGCGTTTGTATGGTCTGTGCAGAGAGGAGAGAACAGGGATAGACAGACACATAGTTGACAGGCTACAGAAGAGGCTACGCTAATGCAAGGAGATTGGAAAGACAAGTGGACTACACGTCTCGAATGTTCAGAAAGTTAAGCTTACGTAGCAAGAATCTTATTGACTAAAATGATTAAAATGATACAGTACTGCTGAAGTAGGCTAGCTGGCAGTGGCTGCGTTGTTGACACTACACTAATCAAGTCGTTCCGTTGAGTGTAATAGTTACTACAGTGCAGCTATTCGGGGGCTAGCTGGCTAGCTAGCATTGTTGATTACGTTACGTTGCGTTAAAAGCATGACAATAGCTGGCTAGCTAACCTAGAAAATCGCTCTAGACTACACAATTATCTTTGATACAAAGACGGCTATGTAGCTAGCTACGATCAAACAAATCAAACCGTTGTGCTGTAATGAAATGAAATGAAAATGTGATACTACCTGTGGAGCGAAGCGGAATGCGACCGGGTTGTTGAGTGGGAAGTTATATTCGGTAGACGTTGGCTAGCTGTTGGCTAGCTAGCAGTGTCTCCTACGTTAAGGACGACAAATAGCTGGCTAGCTAACCTCGGTAAATTAAGATAATCACTCTAAGACTACACACTCTAAACTACACAATTATCTTGGATACGAAGACAGCAAAGACAACTATGTAGCTAGCTAACACTACACTAATGAAGTCGTTCAGTTGAGTGTAATAGTTTCTACAGTGCTGCTATTCGGTGGACGTTAGCTAGCTGGCTAGCTGCTGGGCAGTAGACTACGTTAGGACGACGAAATACGATAGTTACGCAATTATCTTTGATACAAAGACGGCTATGTAGCTAGCTAAGAAGAAATTGCTAAGATTAGACAAATCAAACCGTTGTACTATAATGAAATGTAATGAAAAGTAATGAAAAGTAATACTACCTGCGGACCGAAGTGCGAATGCGACCGCTCGCTCCAGATTACTGCACCTGTACATAGCCCACCTATAATTTAGCCCAAACAACTACCTCTTTCCCAACTGTATTTAATTAATTTATTTATTTTGCTCCTTTGCACCCCATTATTTTTATTTCTACTTTGCACATTCTTCCATTGCAAAACTACCATTCCAGTGTTTTACTTGCTATATTGTATTTACTTTGCCACCATGGCCTTTTTTGCCTTTACCTCCCTTCTCACCTAATTTGCTCACATTGTATATAGACTTGTTTATACTGTATTATTGACTGTATGTTTGTTTTACTCCATGTGTAACTCTGTGTTGTTGTATCTGTCGAACTGCTTTGCTTTATCTTGGCCAGGTCGCAATTGTAAATGAGAACTTGTTCTCAACTTGCCTACCTGGTTAAATAAAGGTGAAATAAAAATAAAATAAAATGAATAAAATTCAAGGTGTGGAGATCAATTTATGTGGATTTGTGTCGCAAACCAACCCCCCAAACCCTATACTCCCATTAGTACTTCACATTGAGGTAAACTGTCAATACCACTAAATAAACTCAGTAATAAAATCATTTAGAACAGTCTCCCCAAGATACTTCTAACCAGCTCCCTCCCTCCCTCCCTCTCCACCCACAGGTTTATGATGCTGAGCCTGGAGTTTGACCATTCCTGTCGCTACGACTACATCGAGGTGCGTGATGGTGACAGTATCAACTCTCGTGTGATTGGTCGGTTCTGTGGGAACAACAGGCCTGCTCCAATCCAGAGCTCTGGCAACTCCCTACACGTCCTGTTTGTAGCCGATGGCTATAAGAACTTTGACGGCTTCTTCGCCACCTTCCAAGAAAGCTCAGGTAGGAACAGTACCTCCCAGAGTAGATTTTGTACCAAAAGTTGGCAAATTGATGAATAAGATCTGGGAATATATTGTCGTTTGCAAATATCCCATCATAAGTTGAGAAAGTTTAGAAAAATACTTGAGGGCTTCGGTAGCAACCTGAATGTTAACTTATGGCTGTTATGACAACTAAGCAGAGCACACCCATATCAAACTCATTCCAGGGAATCCCTGCTTGGCAGCCTAAGAGAGAAACCACATAAATACCAACTTAACCTGTCACTCAGCTTCTCATTCAAACCCAATCACCATGAACACACATGGTAACATAGTACTCCAAGCACTCTACTCATGCCACAAATACATACCACAGGATACAGTACATTTTGGGGATGGGTGTTGGAGAGTAGGCGTGAATTTAAACACCAAAGTATTTTCTCACCTATATACAGTTCATACATTTTTTTGCCATATCCCCAAAATAAACAATCCACTACAAACTTTGACTGTATTTCAGATCAATACTTAGGACAGATCAATGGTTCCTCTCCTGGTCTCCTTTGTTTAGTGCAGATGAAGGGTGGGAGCGAGGAAAGCCTGCAATGATTTGTATATTTTTTAACTACTGTTATGTAGCCCATGTAACGTGTCTAAGCATCCTTCCTGCTCCTTGTGTTTTCAGCATGCAGCTCCTCCCCCTGTCTCCATGATGGAACCTGTATCCTGGACACGTCCCAGTCCTACCACTGTGGCTGTCTGGCTGGCTACACTGGACAGCGGTGTGAGAATGGTGAGTACACTAAACTTTGGGTCAAACTATTCACAGAGGTGATGTGACTTGTGTTACTGGTGTCTTCCAGCTGTACAGTACAGTTAAAACAAAGTCCTCAGACAACAAGCATGTAGAATGTTCTATTCTAAGTTAGAATTCTCCCATGACCATTTCTTCAGAGAGTCAAAATAGTGCTTACAACAATGAGTAAGTCAAATTCACTGATCACCTCCCTATTCCCTACTGGTCACCTCCCTATTCCCTACTGGTCACCTCCCTATTCCCTACTGGTCACCTCCCTATTCCCTACTGATCATCTCCCTATTCCCTACTGGTCACCTCCCTATTCCCTACTGGTCACCTCCCTATTCCCTACTGATCATCTCCTTTTCCCTACTGGTCACCTCCCTATTCCCTACTGATCATCTCCCTATTCCCTACTGGTCACCTCCCTATTCCCTACTGGTCACCTCCCTATTCCCTACTGGTCACCTCCCTATTCCCTACTGATCATCTCCCTATTCCCTACTGGTCACCTCCCTATTCCCTACTGGTCATCTCCCTATTCCCTACTGGTCATCTCCCTATTCCCTACTGGTCAACTCCTATTCCCAACTCGTCACCTCCCTATTCCCTACTGGTCACCTCCCTATTCCCTACTGGTCACTCTCTATTTCCTACTGGTCACCTCCCTATTCCCTACTGGTCACCTCTCTATTCCCTACTGGTCATCTCTCTATTCCCTACTGGTCACCTCCCTGTTCCCTACTGGTCACCTCCTGTTCCCTACTGGTCACCTCCCTATTCCCTACTGGTCATCTCTCTATTCCCTACTGGTCACCTCCCTATTCCCTACTGGTCACCTCCCTATTCCCTACTGATCATCTCCTTTTCCCTACTGGTCACCTCCCTATTCCCTACTGATCACCTCCCTATTCCCTACTGGTCACCTCCCTATTCCCTACTGGTCACCTCCCTATTCCCTACTGGTCACCTCCCTATTCCCTACTGGTCATCTCCTATTCCCTACTGGTCACCTCCCTATTCCCTACTGGTCATCTCCCTATTCCCTACTGGTCACCTCCCTATTCCCTACTGGTCACCTCCCTATTCCCTACTGGTCACCTCCCCATTCCCTACTGGTCAACTCCCTATTCACTGCTGTCATCTCCCTATTCCATGCTGGTCATCTCCCTATTCCCTACTGGTCATCTCCCTATTCCCTACTGGTCACCTCCCTATTCCCTACTGGTCACCTCCCCATTCCCTACTGGTCAACTCCCTATTCACTGCTGTCATCTCCCTATTCCCTACTGGTCACCTCCCTATTCCCTACTGGTCACCTCCCCATTCCCTACTGGTCAACTCCCTATTCACTGCTGTCATCTCCCTATTCCCTACTGGTCACCCCCTATTCCCTACTGGTCACCTCCCATTCCCTACTGGTCAACTCCCTATTCCATGCTGGTCATCTCCCTATTCCCTACTGGTCAACTCCCTATTCCCAACTGGTCACCTCCCTATTCCCTACTGGTCACCTCCCTATTCCCTACTGGTCACCTCCCTATTCCCTACTGGTCACCTCCCTATTCCCTACTGGTCACCTCTCTATTCCCTACTGGTCACCTCCCTATTCCCTACTGGTCACCTCCCTATTCCCTACTGGTCATCTCCCTATTCCCTACTGGTCACCTCCCTATTCCCTACTGGTCATCTCCCTATTCCCTACTGGTCATCTCCCTATTCCCTACTGGTCAACTCCCTATTCCCAACTGGTCACCTCCCTATTCCCTACTGGTCACCTCCCTATTCCCTACTGGTCACCTCTCTATTTCCTACTGGTCACCTCCCTATTCCCTACTGGTCACCTCCCTATTCCCTACTGGTCACCTCCCTATTCCCTACTGGTCACCTCCCTATTCCCTACTGGTCACCTCCCTATTCCCTACTGGTCATCTCCCTATTCCCTACTGGTCACCTCCCTATTCCCTACTGGTCACCTCCCTATTCCCTACTGGTCACCTCCCCATTCCCTACTGGTCAACTCCCTATTCACTGCTGTCATCTCCCTATTCCATGCTGGTCATCTCCCTATTCCCTACTGGTCACCTCCCCATTCCCTACTGGTCAACTCCCTATTCACTGCTGTCATCTCCCTATTCCCTACTGGTCACCCCCTATTCCCTACTGGTCACCTCCCCATTCCCTACTGGTCAACTCCCTATTCCATGCTGGTCATCTCCCTATTCCCTACTGGTCAACTCCCTATTCCCAACTGGTCACCTCCCCATTCCCTACTGGTCAACTCCCTATTCACTGCTGTCATCTCCCTATTCCCTACTGGTCACCTCCCTATTCCCTACTGGTCACCTCCCCATTCCCTACTGGTCAACTCCCTATTCCATGCTGGTCATCTCCCTATTCCCTACTGGTCAACTCCCTATTCCCTACTGGTCACCTCCCCATTCCCTACTGGTCAACTCCCTATTCCCAACTGGTCACCTCCCCATTCCCTACTGGTCATCTCCCTATTCCATGCTGGTCATCTCCCTATTCCATGCTGGTCATCTCCCTATTCCATGCTGGTCATCCTACTGGTCATCCCTATTCCCTGCTGTCATCTCCATATTCCCTACTGGTCACCTTCCTATTCCCTACTGGTCACCTTCCTATTTCCTGATGTCATATTCCTATTCCCAACTGGTCACCTCCCCATTCCCTACTGGTCAACTCCCTATTCACTGCTGTCATCTCCCTATTCCCTACTGGTCACCTCCCTATTCCCTACTGGTCACCTCCCCATTCCCTACTGGTCAACTCCCTATTCCATGCTGGTCGTCTCCCTATTCCCTACTGGTCAACTCCCTATTCACTGCTGTCACCTCCCTATTCCCTACTGGTCACCTCCCTATTCCCTACTGGTCACCTCCCCATTCCCTACTGGTCAACTCCCTATTCCCTGCTGGTCATCTCCTATTCCATGCTGGTCATCTCCCTATTCCCTGCTGTCATCTCCATATTCCTGCTGTCATCTCCATATTCCCTACTGGTCACCTCCCTATTCCCTACTGGTCACCTTCCTATTTTCTGATGTCATATTCCTATTCCCTACAGGTCACCTCCCTATTCCCTACTGGTCACCTCCCCATTCCCTACTGGTCACCTCCCCATTCCCTACTGGTCACCTCCCCATTCCCTACTGGTCACCTCCCCATTCCCTACTGGTCACCTCCCCATTCCCTACTGGTCATCTCCATATTCCCTACTGGTCATTTCCCTATTCCCTACTGGTCACCTCCCTATTCCCTACTGGTCACCTCCCTATTCCCTACTGGTCACCTCCCCATTCCCTACTGGTCATCTCCCTATTCCCTACTGGTCACCTCCCTATTCCCTACTGGTCACCTCCCCATTCCCTACTGGTCATCTCCATATTCCCTACTGGTCACCTCCCCACTCCCTACTGGTCATCTCCATATTCCCTACTGGTCACCTCCCTATTCCCTACTGGTCACCTCCCCATTCCCTACTGGTCACCTCCCCATTCCCTACTGGTCATCTCCATATTCCCTACTGGTCATCTCCCTATTCCCTACTGGTCACCTCCCTATTCCCTACTGGTCACCTCCCCATTCCCTACTGGTCACCTCCCTATTCCCTACTGGTCACCTCCCTATTCCCTACTTGTCACCTCCCTATTCCCTACTGGTCACCTCCCTATTCCCTACTGGTCACCTCCCTATTCCCTACTGGTCACCTCCCTATTCCCTACTTGTCACCTCCCTATTCCCTACTGGTCACCTCCCTATTCCCTACTGGTCACCTCCCCATTCCCTACTGGTCACCTCCCTATTCCCTACTGGTCACCTCCCTATTCCCTACTGGTCACCTCCCTATTCCCTACTGGTCACCTCCCTATTCCCTACTGGTCACCTCCCTATTCCCTGCGGTCATCTAGCCCTGTGCAATCAGCAGCTGGGGAAACTGTGTCCCATGTCGACAGATGGACCATAAACCACTATGACCACCTGACAGAATTCTGACTTCATGAAACTGCACCTCACCATCTGAGTTTACTGTATGTATGGATTGTAAACATCTTGGAGAGAAATAACTTCCTTCTGTCCACAGCTCCACCACAACACTGCTTCTTTATGGCCGTCTGAACTCAGGCCTAGGTTTCCATACCCAACACCCCCCACCCCCGGGGCCAAGAGCCTTGTAATTTTTTCAGGGCTAATATTGAGTCTATACAACTAATGTTGAACAAAACTGCTTCTATAATATGAGGCAGCTTTTCCATTGGAAGAGAGGAGATCATGAAACGCATGGGAGAAGTGGAGGGATGGAATCTCATCCATCTGGTATTCCCGTGAGGAGGGATGGACTGCTCGTTTGTGAGGTAGATTTAGGATAACACTAATGTCTTATACAACCTTTGTCAGAATGACATGATTTCAAGAAAGGATTCTATCCTAACTCTGTATATCTCCGATGCAGTCTTTATTTTAGACTAAGAATATTGAACCATAGTTTCTGAGACGTTGACAGGACTTAGTGGTGAATTAATTGTGCTTCTTTAAATCATAACATCCTCTGTTAGCATTCCTTCACAATGGCACTATGACTCATCCAAATGGAGAGAGCCCAGTGGGAGATATACTGGTGGAGGAAGGGAGGGAGGGAGGGAGGGAGGGAGGCAGGCAGGCAGGCAGGCAGGCAGGCAGGCAGGCAGGCAGGCAGGCAGGCAGGCAGGCAGGCAGGCAGGCAGGCAGGCAGGCAGGCAGGCAGGCAGGCAGGCAGACAGACAGGGATGGGAGGACTTGGGTGTGGGCAAACAGAGGACATGATTGGTTCTCAATTAAACATCCCTATACATTTGAGCTGTTTTTCCAATAAGAAAATGACTCAATAGGGTTGTGCACGTTTTTTCTTTTCCACGTCTGGAATTCCAAGCGAATTTCCCCTCCCGTCCCACGTGCGGCTCAACTGAATGGTGGAAACACTGGAAGGCAGGGAGACAGTGATTATAAGGAGGGTTCCTCTGATGGTTTTGGACTACACTGCTATCAGACCACGGCCAGAGAGAGGGAGAGAGGCATGGGGCGGGTCCTGCAATGCTATGCCCCAATAGCCACAGTAAGGCGAGAGTGATATAGAATGAACATAATAAGTCTGTGTAGGTGTGTGTAGGTGTGTGCAGGTGTGTGCATGTGTTTGTGCAGACATGTGTGTGATTGGTATTTAGCTTGGTTCCAGATCAGAGAGAGGGGACCCAATGGTGAATTACAAGTTGATGTGTGCTATTTGTGTCAATCAAGTTCTCTATTTCACAGTCGGGCATTGTCTGAACATTTACACACTATTCCATTCCAGTCGACTAGCCCAAGCCGCATGCTACTAACCCACATCATAAAAACACCCACTACCTTGGAAAATGGAACAGTTTAACTAAAGCTTCTTTTTACTGGGAGTTTTCTATTTTTTCCTCCGTTACAGACAATGTGTTAACATTCCCTTCTGAGCTGTTCTCACTCTTACCAAGCCTGCTGAAATGATCTATTAATAAGGCGGTAAGATGTGGAGGCTGTATTTATAACTGCTAGCTACTCAAAGAAGTAATGCTGAGGAGGAAGAATGGGTTTGTGAGCTGTGAACTGGGTTCTGAGAGCCCTGAAGCTACTGGGTTCTGAGAGCCCTGAAGCTGTAGGTGGCTGTTCAGAAGGAGGTGTGTTAACACTAGATAATATTGTACTAATACCGCACAGCAGTAAACGCACTTAGGTTATGTGAGCAGTAGCTGTGTGGACCTATGTCTCTCTCGAGCCTGTTCGGTAGTTGCAGAGATGAGACAAGATCGTAATTGGATCACAATTGGATATCACGAAATTGTGATATCCAATTAAATAAGAATGTGTGAGGAGGGTTATTTATATTTCAGTGTGTGTGTGTAGCACTACATTCTGAGGTCTCCTAATATCTTTGTACATATGTTTTTGTGTCCTTCCAGTTGTAGGGTGCAGGAGGCCCCCAGTACCTATCCATGGCTCCACAGAGGGGATATTCCATCACTCAGGGGCGCGAGTCACATTCCGCTGTGACCCTGGGTTCGAGCTGAGAGGGATCCGCACCGCCATCTGCCTCCAGGATGGCACCTGGAGCACCCCTGCCCCCCAGTGTGGTAAGAGGACAGAGAGAGAGGGGCACAGCACAACGAACAATTTAGATGCTTGGTGAAAAATCCAACCTGATTGACCTTAGAGACATTGACACTGTAGGTTTGTTTTATACAATACCATTTGAGACATGTTAACACAACAGCTCCTCTAAGGAATAAACATATTTACAACTCATCTGCAAATTCAATAGTGTCTGACAATCTGAATCGCAGCATCACTGATCCTACATGTTATCTGTGTTCCTCTGCAGTGCCTATGGTGAAATTATGTGCCATCCCAGCCAAGCCTGTGCATGGAGACCACTTCCTAGTCTACGGGCCCAATGATATCATCATAGCCCTGCAGTACCTGTGCTACCGGCCCTACAAGCTGAGCGGGACGCACCAGAGGACCTGTTTGCCCAACAACACCTGGAGCGGAACACCCCCCACATGTGGTAAAGGTTAGGATCAGAGCAAGGCATGATGGGAATCAGAGTTTGGAGACAGTGGGAACAGGTTTTGATAGGCATCAAAGGTGGACCTACTATTATTAGGAATGACTATGTTCTACATGACCAGGCAATTGATCATATTTCACTAGTAGAATGTGTACAACCATTCAGAATGGTTAGCCAACTGTATAACAACACTTATTTCAATCCAGAAATTCACTTGTTTTCTCTCTTTTTTTCTTACAGTGAATAATACACTTGCTGAACCAGGCAAGGACAAAGGAAATGACAAAGCAAGAGATACAGAAAAGGACAAAGAAAAGGATGCAGAAAAAGAGAAAGACACTGACAAAGACATTGAAAAACCCAAAGACAAAGAGAAAGACTATAATACAGGTATCAAAGAGGACGTGGCTGGTAAAGATCCAGACGCAGGCCTGAGGAACACAACAGTGGATGGTAAAGATCCAGACGCAGGCCTGAGGAACACAACAGTGGATGGTAAAGATCCAGACGCAGGCCTGAGGAACACAACAGTGGATGGTAAAGATCCAGACGCAGGCCTGAGGAACACAACAGTGGATGGTAAAGATCCAGACGCAGGCCTGAGGAACACAACAGTGGATGGTAAAGATCCAGACGCAGGCCTGAGGAACACAACAGTGGATGGTAAAGATCCAGACGCAGGCCTGAGGAACACAACAGTGGATGGTAAAGATCCAGACGCAGGCCTGAGGAACACAACAGTGGATGGTAAAGATCCAGACGCAGGCCTGAGGAACACAACAGTGGATGGTAAAGATCCAGACGCAGGCCTGAGGAACACGACAGTGGATGGTAAAAAAGATGTTAAAGACAAAAACATAGACATTACTCTGGTTAACATCCCAGGACGAAACGAGGATAAAACAAGTGACAAAGAAAAAGAAACTGGGCTCGAGAAACCTTCTGGGGGTACCAAGGATAAAGTGGACAGTAAAGAAACGGATGACATTGTAAACACAGTGGAGGGAGAGAGAGAAAATGACATGGGGAAAACCATCGCAGACATAGATGGCAGTCCAGATACTGGGGGAGACACAGACGTGATACGGGAGATAGGAAAGACAACAGAGATCCCTGAGATAGTGGTGGTGGTGGAAGATAAAGGACAGGAGGAAGAGAAGAAGAAAGAGGATCCAGTAGATAAAAGCAGTGATCCAAACATAGTTGATCCTAATGACTTAAAACCTAGGGGAGACACATTTGCCATAGATTACACTGAGTTAAAACCTAGGGGAGACACATTTGCCATAGATTACACTGAGTTAAAACCTAGGGGAGACACATTTGCTGTAGAGTACACTGTTACGGATGTGTTTGGCACCAATGACATAGAGCAGGGTATGAATACAACAATGTCTAAAGACATTGTGAAGATTTTCATTCCAACTAGAAACAACAACACACAGTCCACCCCATATTCATCAGGAGGTCAGGAAACCGAGAGGCTGGTGGAAAAGCCACACGAAGATATAGGAGCAACTAAAGATGTAGGCTCAACTAAAGATACAATGGCAAGTACAAGCAAACCTGAAGAGGAAAATACTGGAAAAGATTCTGACAAAACAACTAAAGAGGAGTCTGATGATGAGAAGAGAGAAAACCAAAGCATCAGTGGTAAGACTCAGAATCACCCCGAACACTTCAGGTGCATGTTGTACAATACACCGCATTATTGAAACAGATATTATAATGACTCTCAGCATCTTACATTTTGTTCTCCAATCTCTCGCTAGCTCTCCATCTATCTTACATTCTGCACCTCCTCTCTTTCCCCTCTCTTCCCTCCGTCTCTTCTTCCAGAGGAGAGCTGTCCCCCTCTCCCACAGCTCTACCATGGGTACCAGCAGGTAGTGCCAGGGCTGGTGCCAGAGACAGTGGATTTATTTTGTAATCACTCCTACGCTCTGAGTGGTGACGCCAGACGCACCTGCCAGCCTGATGGAACCTGGGGGGGCACTCAACCCCTTTGTGTGAGAGGTAGGCACTGATGTGTGTGCGAGTTTGTATGTGTGAGTGCATGCGAGCGTATGTGCCTCAACTTTGTGATTATCAACAAGGGACACACTGGAGCACCTGCCAGTTGAGCACTATTTTTAGCAGCCTCTAATCAACCCAACATTGAGAATGAAAGCAGCTGCCAGCCTGTCAGTAGGTATTAATGGGAACCCTGTGTGTGTTTGTCTGCAGCCTGCAGAGAGTCCAAGGTCTCAGAGCTGGTCAGACAGAGAGTTCTGCCTCCACAAGCTCCATCCAGGTATGTTACAGAGCACACATAATAATACAAATGATATAGTCTATATTTAATTCCAGACGTAAGCATTAACCAACACTATACTGTATATCCACATTGCCATCGAAATCATCATATGTCTTTATTTATCTGACCTTTATTTAACTAGGCAAGTCAGTTAAGAACAAATTCTTATTTTCAATGACAGCCTAGGAACAGTAGGTTCATGGGCAGAATGACAGATTTGTACCTTATCAGCTTGGGGATTTGAACTTGCAAACTTTCGGTTACTAGTTTCTAGTCCAACACTCTAACCACTAGGCTAACCTGCCGCCCCATATATCAAAACCACATACATAAAGCTTATAGTATATGTGCATAATCATATATCAACATCATTGGCACACCACACGAGAGAGACCATAAACATGTATGACCCTGATTAATGCACACATCACAACAGATGACTTAGCTCTTTTTTGTATGTGACAGAACCACTTTACCATGTGAAGCCCACATATCAATTACGGAGTGGCTGCGGATCGGACTTTTCCTGGATCTTTCTTCCCAACAGCTAAATGTCCCACAGCTTCTGTGCATGTGCAGGATTCTCTACTTTAGGCAGTCTCTACTCTCTATTCTGGCAAATGGTGCTCGATCAGAGTTGAATCAATATCTGCAAGATCACATAATGATAGTATTGTACATAACAGAACCGAATATAACAGCATACTGTAGTGTAACGTTACTTTAATACAAAAAACAGCACCTCATTTCCAATGAGATTTTAGGATGATTGTTGCATTTTTATCTCATGCGCGCGTAACTAAACAGTGTGCCACTAGGCAAAATATGTGCATTGATTGAAACAAAACAGGTAGGATATACTACAGTTTGTTAACACTACCTGCTCTACAATTGGCTCACTGTACATCATTCAAAACAACACTGTACATAACTAAGAAGATCATTCACAATTGACAGTGTGAAAAGTGAAGGTAGAGTGACCACACATTTTGGGGGGCGTTAATAAGTAGAGGTAAAGAAACACATGCGCAGAACGTGATGAAACATTTAAAAACCTAAAAGGAGTTATACATACTGCTAGCCTCTTTCGGTACATTATACACTAGTTTGTTTCTGTAAAGGAATCTCAATGGAACCCTCTCATCTCTCAGGAAGACCCCTGTGCATAAGCTCTACTCATCCTCTGGGTTTGTGAAGATGTTCCAGTCTGTCGGCCCCACCAAAGTTCCCCCAATGCTATCCCAGCTGCCCCAGGGGTTCCACCACCTCCACACTCACATAGCGTACGAGTGTGCCTCTCCCTTTTACCAGCACTCAGGCAGTGCACGCCGCACCTGCCTCAAGACTGGCAAGTGGAGCGGGCGTCATGTCTCCTGTTCACCAGGTGAGGGCAGCAGAGCCACATTATTTGATGTATATCTTAATATAAAGGGAAGGTTTGTCTTGCCACCTAGGCATGCTAGAATTGCGCTTTCAAACCACACTTAGACACTAAGCAATCAAGATAATTGGATTGAAAAAGTAATATTCCAGGTTGGGTGTGATGTGGAATAAGGTTTCCATACAGTATCAAGTGTTGTTTTATCACTCTGGCAGATCTGAGGTTTAACATCTTCCTTCCCCTTCTTTCCCACCCTTCTCACGCCTGGCCACACTTTCCTCTCGTCCATCCTTGTCTCTCCATCCTTCTGTTTTCCCAGTGTGTGGGAAGCACCCCACCTTTGACCCCCAGAGCCCGGCAGAGTCCCACTGGCCCTGGCTAGCCGCCATCTACCAACGTCCCACCAACGGAGCAGGGACCAAGCTGGACAAGAAGGCCAGCCTTGCGGGGTCACTAAAGAAGGGGACTGGAGCTGAATCAGGTGCTGGGGTTGGATCCCAGGGGCAGGATGAGGCCTCAGGCTGGCAGCTGGTGTGTAGCGGGGCCCTGGTGAACCAGCGGAGTGTGGTGTTGGCAGCCCACTGTGTGACTGAACTGGGGAAGCTGTACCCTCTGGGTGCAGCCACGGTCAAGGTGGTGATGGGAAAACACTACCGCAGTGACCTCCGGGAGACCAAGGGCCTGCAGCATCTCAGGGTAAGAGAGGTGATGGAGAGGGCTTAAGGGTGGGGAGTAGAGAGTGAGAGTGGCTAAATGGGTTAGTGGGTGGGGGTGGGCAGTGAGAGTGAGTTTGGAGAGAAGTAGGGAATGATGGATGATGTGGTTGGCTGAGACCACCTGTATTTAGCCACACACTGCAATGATTAGACTGAAATACAGCTATGGTGTACAGTTCACCACACATGATGTTACACACTATAGGTACATTTATCAAGCCTTATGAGATGGTAAAAGCTCAAGGTCTACATCTATATAATACCAATGGCTGGGTGGTTTTGAACCAGTGTCCAATTAAAATGTATAATTTCACAACGATGACATCATGTCTACTACATCTAGCCATGTAAAACAGCCCCATGTTTTGTTTTACGTTCAATCATTGAATAAGTGCCAGAGAGCTACTTTGACCGTAAGTAATCACCAATGTGGTTGTGCGACATGGCTCGTCTGGATTTAACCAACATATACAGTAGCGTATTGCCATTTTGCAGTATATTGTAAATAATGTGGTCTAATGGTGCATTATGCACTTTATAAAAGGCTGTCAATTAATATACACCACATTACCAAAAGTATGTGGACACCTGCTCATCGAAAATCTCATTCCAAAATCATAGGCATAAATATGGAGTTGGTCCCCTTTTTGCTGCTATAACAGCCTCCACTCTTCTGGGAAGGCTTTCCACTAGATGTTGGAACATTGGAACATTTCTGTAAGGACCTCACTTTGTGCACAGAGACATTGTCATGCTGAAACAGGAAAGGGCCTTCCCCAAACTGTTGCTACTAAGTTGGAAGCACAGAATCATCAAGAATGTCATTGTATGCTGTAGCATTAAGCTTTCCCTTCACTAGAAATAAGGGCCTAGCCTGAACCATGAAAAACAGCCCCAGATCATTATTGCTCCTCCACCAAACTTAACAGTTGGCACTATGTATTGGGGCAGGTAGAGTTCTCCTGGCATCCGCCAAACTCATATATATCCGTCAGACTGCCAGATGGTGAACCGCGATTCATCACTCCAGAGAACGTGTTTCTATTGCTCCGGAGTTCAATGGCGGCGAGCTTTAAACCCTCCAACCGACGCTTGGCATTACGCATGGTGAGCTTAGGCTTGTGTGTGGCTGCTCAGCCATGGAAACCCATTTCACTAAGATCCTGACAAACAGTTATTGTGCTTATGTTGCTTCCAGAGGCAGTTTGGAACTCGTTAGTAAGTATTACAACCGAGGACAGACAATTTGTACCCGCTACATGCTTCAGCACTCGGCGGTACCGTTCTTTGAGCTTGTGTGGCCTACTACTTCGCGAATGAGCCGTTGTTGCTCCTAGCCATTTCCACTTCACAATAACAGCATTTACAGTTGACCGGGGCAGTTCTAGAAGGGCAGAAATGATGAACAGACGAACAGACTTGTTGGGAAGGTGGCACGTTGAAAGTCACTGAGCTCTTCAGTAAGGCCATTCTGCTGTCAATGTTTGTCTATGGAAATTGCATGGCTGTGTGCTCAATTTTATATCTGTCAACAACGGATGTTGCTGAAATAGCTAAATCCACTAATTTGAAGGGGTGCCCACATAATTCTGTGTATATATATAGTATATGTGCACATGATTGAGGAGTGTGAGTGAGTTGCCAGGTAACAAGCACAGCCAACGTCATTCCACTGACAGCCAAGCTGTCACCCTGCTGTTATGTTTGGCACAGGATCTCTCTTCTTTCTACAGCTTTTATTTTTTGACACCGCCTTTCTCTCTCAATTCTTTCTCTTACCATCCCTCGTCTCTATCTCTGACAATTCCTTCTTCATTCTGACTACCCCTTCGCTCCCTGACCATCCCACCTGTACTGTTTCTTTCTCTGACCAGTCTATTTTCTCTCACTCCCTGATAATAATTTATTTCTGTCTCTCTTCCCATCCCTCCTCTTTTCCTTCAGGTGGCCTCCATCTCTATCCACCCCAACTACGACCCCCTGGTTCTTGACTCAGACCTGGCAGTGATCAAGCTGCTGGACAAGGCTCGTATCGGGGAGAAGGTCCTGCCCCTCTGCCTACCTGACATCCAGGGGAGAGAGGTGACCTCCAGAGAAGGGTTGGTGACGGGCTGGGCCCCCCTGCCAGATCCCCGGATCGGGGAAGAGGAGCAGGCCAGGGTGGGTGTGCAGCACCTGGCCGACGTGGTGCCCTGCGAGCAGCAGTATGCCCGTAAAGGGGTGCCCGTGAGCGTCACGGACAACATGCTCTGTGGCCGCCAGCGACCCAACTATAGCCCATCTAACATCTGTCCCGCGGACACAGGGGGTATCCTGATCCTTCCTGCCCAGACAGGCTCCCCCCAGGACCCCTCTCTTGCCTCTTCAGAGGGGCAGGACACATCCAAAGGGGAGTGGCGGCTGCTGGGGTTGGTAAGTTTCGGGTATGACCAGGGAGAGTGTGACCCAGAACTGTTTACAGTGTACACACATGTGGCCAACTTCAAAGACTGGATAGAGAGCCATATGAAGTGACATCGCCAGGATGTGACTCGCCCTGTATCTCTTTTTCCTCCCTCTCTTCAACCAACAACTCCCTCTTTTGCTTCATCATTATTCCCCCTCTTACTTTTATTTGCCAACATTTTTCTCCATTCTCCATTCTCATTTTTCTAAATTTTTCTTCCATCTACCTGCTTCTTGTCATACCCATGCAGGGAGTGTGATCACAAAAGAGCAGAGTAACACTGGACTGTACAGTGCTCTGAACTGACTTTAGGAGGCCCTAACACAAACGGATCAGATAGAGCTGCCCTCCGCACAGTACTTCAGTGTTCAGGTTTTACCTTAAATTTGGTCTTAGACTTGAAAACGAAAACCAGTTCCCTGGGAAAAGCTGGTTTTCATTGTATTCTTTGATATGTATATATAATGTAATGAATTATTATTAAGGCTCTGTACGTGGTTCAAGGGATGTACATATTGTATAGAAGGACATAAATGTAATGTTGTTTTTAATGAAAGATATGTGATTGTGTGTAAAGAAACGGGGGTCTGGTTAGAGTTGTTCATCGAGTGTGGTTCTGTGAGCTTTCATCCAGCATTAATTCAAAGGATACCCATGTGATTCTACTAAACAGAGTTGAGAGAGAGAACCTGGTGCTTGCTATGTAAACCAGACAGCCATTTGGCCAGGACCAGAGAAAGCCTATGAATGAATCCAGATCAAGTATAAGGGCTGCAATCGAACACCTGCAAATTGAAATCATTAACAAAATAATTGATGTGCCTACACAGTTAATAATGTGTGTATAACACAGTTAATAATTTAAGTGTTGACCCCTCTGCAAGCCTCTAAAGAGAACAATTGGTAAGTAATCTATGGAGAAAGTGTAGTGTGAACATTTAGCTACAGGGTGGCAGTTTTAAAACGTCAATTTATATGGATTTATGTGGAGGGATGCTCTGGTATTGGTATTTTGGTATTTTATTAGGATCCCCATTAGCTGTTGCAATAGCAGCAGCAACTCTTCCTGGGGTCCACACAACATGAAACATGACATAATACAGAAGATGAATAGACATGAACAGATCCAGGACAGAACTACATCAATTTAAAACAAAGGCACACGTAGCCTACATATCAATGCATACACACAAACTATCTAAGTCAAATATAGGAAACAGGCTCAGCCCAAATCTCACAACCAGAGGGATTGGGTATTCATACACACCCAAATGGTACTAACTCCACTTTCTCTCTTAATGTCCACAACATCTACAAAAAAAAGTCAGAACAAGCCCACAAGCCCAGCACAGTTTTTGATCAGCTTGTACTTATCATGAACATATTTGTGTGATGTGTGTGATGTACTGTAAGTGTGTGTGTGTCCATTGTTCTCTGCCATACATTGCAGCACATCTACCGTAGCCCACCTTGCTCTTTCTTCTCACACACGCGCACACACACACACAGAGACACGCAGACACACACACATGCAGACACACACACACGCACACACATATACACGCAAACACACACAGTGTCTGAAAGATGAACAGATGAAGGGGTATTTCTACCACATTGGGGGAACTGCTGTGTCTGTGATTGTGTTATAGGCGCTTGGGTTATGAGTCATGATGATTCTGGGAAGGAGAATGAGCTGGTGTTACTGGTGATGCTTAGGCTGGGGTGCCATCCTTGTGATAGCACTTCAAAGCTTATGAAGAGTAAACAACCAATCATTGCATATACTGTTTGTGATTCAAATACAATAGTGGCCTCATGGCAATGTGAAATGGAAAATGGCAGTGAGATGTCCATCTTTCATTGTACAGGAATAGGAATCATCTTGGGAGGTGTTTCGACGACATCTACAAGATTGCCTTAGCAAGCTGAGAGACATCACATTGTAGAAAATCTGCTCTTGGCAACAATTACAATCTGACCATAGCCGTCCCTTGGACACTCACTGCCCTGGTAGGAATAGTCTGTACAAAAAATACGTGGAGGGAGATCGAAGTTCAATAAAATCTTTTGATGGATATCATCCTAGAGACAATATACTTTCTCTTTCGCACAGGAACAAGATTTATGAAAGCTTTTCTGTCCCCTTTCTCCTCCTGTTTACTGGAAATGGACAAGGTCCTCATTTAGGCCCTTAATTCCCCTGGGTAGGGAGCTTTTCTACCCCGGCTGAAAGCAGACGTATTCTCAGGCCCCTGTTAGTTCACAGGTCAACATCAGTATAGCCGGCCAACACTTCACCACAACTTGACTGTTCTGCTGGGAACTAGAGTATGACCCTGAGCCCAGTGGAAAGCACCTGACAATGCTGAGAAAAGTGCTGCAATGAGGGCGCTATAGAGTGTTTGCACTAAAGAGGCAAGGCACTTGACACCTGACGTAGGCCTACACAAAATGGCCGATCACAGTCCAGTTTCACAGTCAAATCAAGCTGTACTACAGATGTCACTAGTGCTGTGTATTCTTTAGAGCAAAGAAAAGAGATCCGCCTTGACTCACTCGTTGGAGACTCCAGGGAGAGGGAATTAGACAACAAAGAGATCACCTTCCTTCCTGTCGACATGAGAGAGACGTAGGACTAGTCTTGTGATGTTCTCAGGGTTCTGCTGTGTCCATGGAGACCGTGCATTTACTTTTAACCTCCCCAGTGGTGTTCGGTGATGTGTTTACGTCCCCTAACTATCCCTACCACACAGACCACATACACACACCATCACCACCACCACCACCCCCACCCTCCTAGCCCCTGATCTACTCACCCTGCCTGCCTGCCACCCCATCCTCTATTTCTCCCCTCTCCATCTCCACCCCATGCATAGCTATGAGGGGCTTTAGGCACAAAACAGAAAACATATTATTCAGTCCTATACATGTGCAGACACATATACAGTACTTGCACACATAAGCACCTATACTAAGATGACCAGATTTCTGAAATTAAAACCGGGGACATTTCCAGCTCGGCGGACAATATATCATTAAAATATCCAATGTTATTATCTCTGAAATAAAAAAGGGGGACAATTCCGGTTTCATGTATTTAGTCTAACAGGCACACTGTGATAGACAGAGAAAACAACTGTTACAGAAACACTACAGACAAGACAGAACTGTCCGATCTGAACAGCCATTCAGTGGTCCTGGTAGTCTGGGTAGACTAAGAGCAGAAGAGAACATTAGCAAAATTGAAGAAAAAAAACAGACAATAATATATGTGAAATACATAACAACATAATAAAAGAAATAAGACGATGATGATGTTGGTACCTACATTGTATACCTAATCTGTATATTTCTCAGAAGAATGTGTCTTCTTCGGGATTGCTCTGTCTTTGGCCAGCTTCTCCATGAACTCCTGGCAGGGGAGGTTGAAGTTTGTCTTCACAATAAGCATGTCCTTGATGGTAGGAACAGTGAACCTATTTCTTGCTGCTGTCCATAGATCATTCATTTGGGAGAACACTCTCTCGACTGGTGCATTACTTCCAGGTAAGAACATGACAACAGACGCTAATCTAGCCAGGTTAGTGTGTGGGATGTCGTTCTCTTTGAAGTGGGTAACCACCGTGCTCCATCTCTGACTAAGCGGTGTCTCAGATGTTTTCCATTCTTCAAGCGATCCCCCCTTTAGAAACATTTACATTACATTTACATTTAAGTCATTTAGCAGACGCTCTTATCCAGAGCGACTTACAAATTGGTGCATTCACCTTATGACATCCAGTGGAACAGCCACTTTACAATAGTGCATCTAAATCTTTTAGGGGGGGTGAGAAGGATTACTTATCCTATCCTAGGTATTCCTTAAAGAGGTGGGGTTTCAGGTGTCTCCGGAAGGTGGTGATTGACTCCGCTGTCCTGGCGTCACACCTGCATGCCCGCATCAGTCACGCTCCCGAGAGCGTCACTGACTAGAACCAGATAAATTCACACGCAGTCACACACACACAAGCCAGTGAACCGACCTTACTGAGGTTGATGTGGGCTCCAAAAGTTACACCATGACACACATACATACAAGAAGTCCCTTTGGTGAGGAGGACAAGGTGGACACACTGAGTCATCCTCCCTTCCTCATCTAGAGAGATTAAACGGTGTTCCTTCTCATTTACATTACATTTAAGTCATTTAGCAGACGCTCTTATCCAGAGCGACTTACAAATTGGTGCATTCACCTTATGACATCCAGTGGAACAGCCACTTTACAATAGTGCATCTAAATCTTTAAGGGGGGTGAGAAGGATTACTTATCCTATCCTAGGTATTCCTTAAAGAGGTGGGGTTTCAGGTGTCTCCGGAAGGTGGTGATTGACTCCGCTGTCCTGGCGTCGTGCGGGAGTTTGTTCCACCATTGGGGGCCAGAGCAGCGAACAGTTTTGACTGGGCTGAGCGGGAACTGTACTTCCTCAGTGGTAGGGAGGCGAGCAGGCCAGAGGTGGATGAACGCAGTGCCCTTGTTTGGGTGTAGGGCCTGATCAGAGCCTGGAGGTACTGAGGTGCCGTTCCCCTCACAGCTCCGTAGGCAAGCACCATGGTCTTGTAGCGGATGCGAGCTTCAACTGGAAGCCAGTGGAGAGAGCGGAGGAGCGGGGTGACGTGAGAGAACTTGGGAAGGTTGAACACCAGACGGGATGCGGCGTTCTGGATGAGTTGTAGGGGTTTAATGGCACAGGCAGGGAGCCCAGCCAACAGCGAGTTGCAGTAATCCAGACGGGAGATGACAAGTGCCTGGATTAGGACCTGCGCCGCTTCCTGTGTGAGGCAGGGTCGTACTCTGCGGATGTTGTAGAGCATGAACCTACAGGAACGGGCCACCGCCTTGATGTACATTTACATTACATTTACATTTAAGTCATTTAGCAGACGCTCTTATCCAGAGCGACTTACAAATTGGTGCATTCACCTTATGACATCCAGTAGAAAAGTCACTTTAAAATAGTGCATCTAAATCTTAAAGGGGGGGGGGGTGAGAAGGATTACTTATCCTATCCTAGGTATTCCTTAAAGAGGTGGGGTTTCAGGTGTCTCCGGAAGGTGGTGATTGACTCCGCTGTCCTGGCGTCGTGAGGGAGTTTGTTCCACCATTGGGGGCCAGAGCAGCGAACAGTTTTGACTGGGCTGAGCGGGAACTGTACTTCCTCAGTGGTAGGGAAGCGAGCAGGCCAGAGGTGGATGAACGCAGTGCCCTTGTTTGGGTGTAGGGCCTGATCAGAGCCTGGAGGTACTGAGGTGCCGTTCCCCTCACAGCTCCGTAGGCAAGCACCATGGTCTTGTAGTGGATGCGAGCTTCAACTGGAAGCCAGTGGAGAGAGCGGAGGAGCGGGGTGACGTGAGAGAACTTGGGAAGGTTGAACACCAGACGGGCTGCGGCGTTCTGGATGAGTTGTAGGGGTTTAATGGCACAGGCAGGGAGCCCAGCCAACAGCGAGTTGCAGTAATCCAGACGGGAGATGACAAGTGCCTGGATTAGGACCTGCGCCGCTTCCTGTGTGAGGCAGGGTCGTACTCTGCGGATGTTGTAGAGCATGAACCTACAGGAACGGGCCACCGCCTTGATGTTAGTTGAGAACGACAGGGTGTTGTCCAGGATCACGCCAAGGTTCTTAGCGCTCTGGGAGGAGGACACAATGGAGTTGTCAACCGTGATGGCAAGATCATGGAACGGGCAGTCCTTCCCCGGGAGGAAGAGCACCTCCGTCTTGCCGAGGTTCAGCTTGAGGTGGTGATCCGTCATCCACACTGATATGTCTGCCAGACATGCAGAGATGCGATTCGCCACCTGGTCATCAGAAGGGGGAAAGGAGAAGATTAATTGTGTGTCGTCTGCATAGCAATGATAGGAGAGACCATGTGAGGTTATGACAGAGCCAAGTGACTTGATGTATAGCGAGAATAGGAGAGGGCCTAGAACAGAGCCCTGGGGGACACCAGTGGTGAGAGCGCGTGGTGAGGAGACAGATTCTCGCCACGCCACCTGGTAGGAGCGACCTGTCAGGTAGGACGCAATCCAAGCGTGAGCCGCGCCGGAGATGCCCAACTCGGAGAGGGTGGAGAGGAGGATCTGATGGTTCACAGTATCGAAGGCAGCCGATAGGTCTAGAAGGATGAGAGCAGAGGAGAGAGAGTTAGCTTTAGCAGTGCGGAGCGCCTCCGTGATACAGAGAAGAGCAGTCTCAGTTGAATGACTAGTCTTGAAACCTGACTGATTTGGATCAAGAAGGTCATTCTGAGAGAGATAGCGGGAGAGCTGGCCAAGGACGGCACGTTCAAGAGTTTTGGAGAGAAAAGAAAGAAGGGATACTGGTCTGTAGTTGTTGACATCGGAGGGATCGAGTGTAGGTTTTTTCAGAAGGGGTGCAACTCTCGCTCTCTTGAAGACGGAAGGGACGTAGCCAGCGGTCAGGGATGAGTTGATGAGCGAGGTGAGGTAAGGGAGAAGGTCTCCGGAAATGGTCTGGAGAAGAGAGGAGGGGATAGGGTCAAGCGGGCAGGTTGTTGGGCGGCCGGCCGTCACAAGACGCGAGATTTCATCTGGAGAGAGAGGGGAGAAAGAGGTCAGAGCACAGGGTAGGGCAGTGTGAGCAGAACCAGTGTTCTTCTCCTGTATTTGGTTCAGTTTCCCAGAAACCACAACACACTCACTTCACTCCATCACCCAGTTTGTGGGGAGAGGTTGATGAGAGGTAAAATTTGAGAGGGGCAGGGTGAGGATAGGGAGAGAGAAAACAAGATATGAGGATAGGGAGAGAGAAAACAAGAGATGAGGATAGGGAGAGAGAAAACAAGAGATGAGGATAGGGAGAGAGAAAACAAGAGATGAGGATAGGGAGAGAGAAAACAAGAGATGAGGATAGGGAGAGAGAAAACAAGAGATGAGGATAGGGAGAGAGAAAACAAGAGATGAGGATAGGTAGAGAGAAAACAAGAGATGAGGATAGGTAGAGAGAAA